>NW_028261394.1:33693287-33993287 GCF_051295495.1 Thamnophis sirtalis | reverse complement strand
AAATTTCTCTCCCTATCATCAATGATGGAACAAGATGCACAAATTGGGATGACAGAAACCACAGCCACTCAGTCTTGGAGGGATTGAGCTTGAGCCTGTTCCTCCCCATCCAGATCCGCACAGCCTTTGGTCTTTCTTGTAGTCCAGTTCGCTTCCTCTGGTTTTCAATAAGTTTTTCTTGTGCACAGGTAGTCCTCGACTTACAACCACAATTCACCCCAAAATTTCTGTTGCAGAGTGGGACAGTTGTTAAGTGACTTTTGCCCCATTATATCATCTTTCTTGCCCTCATTGTTAAGTGAATCATAGCAGTTGTTAAGTAAGTAACATGGGTCTTAAGTGAATCTGGCTCCCCTGTGGACATTGCTTGTCAGAGAGACACATGACCCTGGGACACATCCATGATAAATATCAAACAATTTCCAAATATCCAAGTGTCAGCATTCCAAATCTCATCCAGAATTAAATCAGAGTTCAAGGCAAAGCTTTCCCCCCACACCCACAAGTCCATCACATGGTCCAATCTTCCACTCCATACTGGCATTTCCACCCATCTAGTTTCAGTCAGGTGCCGAGGTGCGGAGACAAAGGATGTCCTTGGGCTTCTAGAAAGGAATGTTTTATTTTGACCACAACACATTTTACAATTCTACTCCTTACTATTTCCCCTCCCAATTACCCCACTAATGAAACAGCATACTAAAGGAAGAGAGTGTGGCAGGCCAAAGATCCTGTTCTTCAGATATTCTTTCAATGTTGTTGTTGCTGTTGTTATTTACAATAATATCTGATTGTATTTTCTGTTCTTTTGCTATCATTAATTTTTCTGCTAGTAATTAGTTTGGTTCAGGTTTTTTTAATTGATATAATTTCTATACACTATTAGGATTTCTAATATGCCACATTACCAGTTTTAGACATTTTTACCTGAAAGGTATTTATTTGAAATTGCATTTCTTTTAAATACATTTGGCTTTTGGAATGCCTAATCCGTTCTCATTTCATTGTGATTTGCCATTTTTAAAGATTTGGCTACCAATAGTTATCTATTCCAGGTTCTAATATTTATTTGGAGTGGGGAAAGAGGGAGTTCATTGCATTTTATTCTGTTCTTAATACACAATTGATTGGAATGGGTTTTCTTTAATCACCTGTTGTCTTTGTGAATGGCTTATTATACTTTCTTCATTTAAAGTTACAGTACAGCTTCATTTCTTCGATCATAACTTAAGCTTTAATATTTATTGCATTGTGTTATACGGTTTGAGGTCCACCTAGAAATATTATCAAAAATCAATATATCATGGTCATCATTGCCATTTGGCCACTTCAGAATTAGATCCAAAACAGAGATTGCCTTCCCCAAAACAAAGTAACCAATGTGCCAAGATCCCTATTTTAGATGCTATCACTTTCAGTCGTAAAGTGGATCTCAGTAGAAACAAAATTTTAATTATAATATTCCAGCAGATGTATTTGCTTGGTAACTTACTTACTAACCTGGTTGTGTTAGGGGCTCTTTCATTTTATCCTGCTTTTCTTTTTCTTTTCTCTTTTATTGATGTCCTATAAAATACATTTCTTAGTGCTTAATAAACATCATGTTATCTAGATATTTAATTTGCTTAACACTACAAATTACATTCTTAATCTCCACCCTTTTTTTCCAACCATTGGTAAAATAAATCCCATGTTTGATAATATCCTACACATTTTTTTCTGCACAATTTAGTATCTTCTTGACTATTCATTCACCTGGCATTATAACTTCGTTTTTCAAATATTGTACAAAAATAATGCTCACTGCTGTTAAGACATGTAATATTAAATACATACTTTTCTTATCATTTTTTTCCTGATACTATACCTAATAAAAACAATTCAGGTTTTGTTCTTGATGCTTCATCTTTCAAATTCTTTAGATCTTCAGGATAAAACTTTTTTGGATTTTATCTGTATTATATGGCTCGACGAACTGATGCAAAAGGCTTTCTAATTTTAATTCCCAAACTGTTCAATGTGATCTGCGGAGCTGGGAATGGTGATTATCGTCTGCTTTTAAAATGTTGATGCATTTTTTTTCAGATTAGCCCTTTGAATGCGGAAAGGAGTGTGGCTTTAAAATATTGTATTTATATTGTTGAATTAACATTTTAGGATAGAGCTACTCAGTGTTGTATGTGCGGTGGATTGAAAAACAAAAAAACAAAAACAAAAACAAAAGGATGGCATATAAATATTAGGGCTTCAGAAAGCCTCAAAGGGACACTTCACTTTGATTAAAGCAGATTTCTGAGCTCTTTTGAAAAGTGTCACAACACACGGTTTCTAATTGGCAGAGCAAAGTGAATGCTGTGCTTTGCCTTGCCTGTCAAATCTGGTTTCTGGAGTCACATATCACATGTGCAGAAACCACTTTTTGCAAAGGGAAGCTCCTTGATCAGGGGTGTCAAACTCAAGTCCCATGGGCCAGATCCGGCCTAAAGGGTGCTTAAATCTGGCCTGCAGGACTGACCTGGGAGTATGAAGGGACAGGCCTGCGGTGCCTCTAGCAGCTAAAACAGGGTGCATGCAGCCCCTCGCGCCTCGTTTTCACCCTCCATGTTGTCCTGCGGCACTCTGCCGGCCGAAACTGGGCTGAAAAATGGGCCCAAAATGGGCTGAAAAAATACACCCAAAAGAGGTCAAAACAGACCACAAATGGGCCCAAACCAGGCTGAAAATGGGCTGAAAAACAGCCCAAAACTGGGCCAAAAATGGATCAAAACTGGCCAAAAACTGGGGTAAAAATGGGACACGTGGCCTGTTTTGGGCTGACAGAGTGCTGCAGGAGGCATCCATTCTGCTCCCTCCACAACCCGCCCACTCTTTTCGCCACCATCAACCATCACCCTACAGAGGAGAACTACAGTTGTGATCCAGCCCTCAAAGAAATCCAGTTTGACACCCCTGCCCTGGATCAAGGCAGTTCACCCCTGTCTTGACAATTCTAATGGAAGCATCAAGCAAGTGTGTGCTATTGCTCAATGCAAAAGATCTCCTTGAGATAAAACAATGCTATTGTGTGCAGCCTAATAAATCTAATTAAATCAATGAATGCTTGCAAGGATAAACCTCTTACTACTGAATCTACCACCATTAAAGCAAGATCAATGCAATATTTACTATGTACAGGACTGTATGGGTATGATATGAAGAATAGATATTTATCTTCCAGGTAAATGGTCATCCTACTTTCTTATTCTGTTAGTATGATTACTAGAAGAATTATATTTATATTTCGGCTTCTAAAAGCTTGGGAGGTACCTGCATGGATTTATCTGTTTCTTCTTTCATGAGCTGATGAGCTTTTTCTTTATTTTGCCCAACTTGAGTTAAATCTATTTTCAAAGACATCATGAAAGAAAACCACAAACTAGATTCTCCTTTAACCAATTTGGGAGTTCTTTACAATGATTCCTTTGACAAAAACAATGACTTTAAAACATTTCCCGTAGCCGACTTAAATATTTTTTCTACTAATTTGGATTCCCCCTTCCTCTCTTCTTTCTTGAAGCATACTTCCAGATTAGAAACATTCTTATCAGTGGTGGGATTATTATTACAGGTTCTGTGGGTGTGGCTTTTTGGGTGTGACATGGCTTGGTGGGCGTGGGTTGGTTGGCGAGGCAGGGGAAGGATACTGTAAAATCTCCATCCCTTTCCCATTCCAGGGAAAGTTTACTGCAAAATCCACATTTCCTCCCGATCAGCTGGGACTCGGGACTCAGAGAATAGACAGGGGTGGGGCCAGCCAGAGGTAGTATTTACCAGTTCTCCGAACTAATCAACATTTCCGCTACCGGTTCTCCAGAACTGGTCAGAACCTGCTGAATACCCAGCTATGATTCTTACATAACCTTAAAGACTCTGCCTATTTGAGATATTCAAATCTGGGGAGTTTGTAGACCATTCCCAAGCCTTTCTCATGCTTTCCTAGTTTTCTTGGCTTGTTTGAATGTACGAATCAGATCATTGTCTTGCTGAAAGATTCCACTGTTTTCTTCATTTGTAATAAGAGACTTGTTGTCTCTAAACACAAATGTTTCATTCTGTTGATTTATTTCTATTTTGCTTCCTTGATTCCAGGTAGTCCTCAATTTACAACTCCCTTTTGTTTAGTGACCCTTCAAAGTTATAAAGTCACTGATATTTGGCAGGCACATATTTCCAAGCCAAAATCCAATATTGTTTCTTTTCTGTTTCTTAGGTACTTACGTTACTAAAGTGACAGCTACCGATGCAGATGATCCTGTTTACGGAAATAGTGCGAAGCTTGTCTACAGTATTTTGGAAGGGCAACCTTATTTTTCCGTTGAGCCACACACAGGTAAGTGATTTGGAATGTCAACTAACTTTCAAATGTAACATGGGGGGGGGATGCTACTCCAATGCTGTTTTGTGTCCTGCATTTAAACAGAATGTGTAGGTGGATGGCTGCTAACATTACTCAATTTGTAGAGCATAAATAGGTGAGTCATTTCTCACTCTTCCACCCAAAAGGCTGACAAAATAGGAACATTAAAATGAAAGAAGGACATTTATAAATTTTGTTGAGGCAACTAAGGTGGTATGTGGAAAAACAAGCAAATAGCTCATTGTATTTAACTAGTCTGCTTTATGAAGAACAGGAATTCATTTTGGTCTAGTTTGCGAACACAAATTATTTTTACAGTCTTAAAACCTCAGTTGTTGTACTTTATGGAGGCAAAAAAAGTTTTGTACACAGAGAAACTATTTATTATTTTATTGAATTTTATGGCATTCTTATGTTATTACTTGTGATTACAAAAATGATCCAATTTACTAACTTACACATAGATTTAGACAGGAAAATGTTACTGAGAAGATATGTGTTTTACACCTAAGAGACTTATGTTTTTAATCTCTGACAGTTTGGATTGATATTTTTTTCTTTTTTTTTTCTTTTTCTTTTTTAGTAATTAGTTTCATTTATAGCCTAGTAAAGATCTTAAGGCAGGGTTCAAGATTCTCCCCACTTATGGACTTTCTGCTGTAATTAAGTTTTAAAGTCCAGCTTAAGTTTGTGGCTGAGCATCTGAATATGCCCAGTTTTAGTCCAATACTTAAATCAATATTCTTATTCTAAATCTGTCTTCTCAAGGAGTGTCATGAAATATGTTTTCCTCCTAGCCTTGGAGAGTCCGTCAGAGTAGACTCTAAATCAGTGAAGGCTAACCTTTTACATTCCATCGCACATGTGTGTGCTGGCACCCAAACTTCCAGTTTCTGGCGCATGTGTGTGCCTGATGAACAACTGGCCCTCATGCATGCGTGTGCCAGAAACCGAGAAGTTTCGGTGCCAGCACACACATGTGCGATGGAATGCTCTTCTGGGTTTTGGTGCGCCATGCATGTGAAGGCCAGCTGGCCAGCACGCATGTGGGCACAGGAACGCAGAACAGGAGATAGCGAGGCTGTGCATCCCACATGGGATGGCCCCGTGTGCCTCTTCTAGCACATGTTTCATATGTTCGCTAACATGGCTCTAGAACCTTTGGGATAAGGACTCCTTGTGTATTTCTCTCACATTACTATTTACCATTTGGTAACCATTGTGGAGATACGTGGGACTATCCGCAAGACTCTGGGAAGCACTGTGTAGTCTTCAGGGCTTAGGTTATATATTAGGCTTGAATGAACCACAATAATATGGTTCAAAGCAGGTTCCTGTGCCATTTTTAGCAAACAAGGTCTTGAAAAAATGTAAAAACCTTGCCTGAAGGCTATAAAAGCCAAGGGAGAAGAAGAACTAACAGGAAGCAGGAGAGAAGGGAGGAGTTTCCATAGTACTGAATGAGGGAAAAATGCAGCTTCACATGTTTAGATTCTAGATTTGGCTGAGAATGACAATAGATAAGGGATGAGTGAAATATATGCTTGATTTTTTAAGATAAAAGTGCCCTATCTTTGCATAGTTTATCCTTAAAACAGAACAATAAAACTTGAAGATTACCATTTTAATCATGTGAGAGCATGCAAGTAACATTGCAATCTGTCTTTAGAGTTCAGGGAATTAAGTCAGAATCATTTTTATCTCTGCATTTTAAGATTTCAATTGAGGAAGAAGAGGTTTTAAATGCACAGGAGGAGTTAAATGTGTGGAGGGTGTGATGTTTCTAATGCACAAGATGTCTATGAAGATGTTTTCTCTCTTAATCTCTCTTTGCATGTGTGTGTGTGTGTGTGTGTGTGTCTGTGTCTGTGTCTGTGTCTGTGTCTGTGTGTGTGTATGTATGTATGTATGTATGTATGTATGTATGTATATAAAAAAGCATACATACAGACATACAGACAGACAGACAGATAGACAGACAGACAGACATACAGACATAGAGCAGAATCTGCATTTTTAATACAGCCACTCAGGAACTGTACTACAAGAAACAATATTGTGGAACTCTTTGGATTCAAATTGTCCTTCGGTGCGCTATACAATGTTATGTCTTCTGATCTTCTTTTGAATGGTTCAGGCATTATGATTTCTTTTGTGGCTTCTTACATGTGTGTGTATTGCTAAATTTTGTTTATTTCTACATATTTTATACTTAGGCCTTCCTTCCTTCCTTCCTTCCCTCCCTCCCTCCCTCCCTCCCTCCCTCCCTCCTTCCTTCCTTCCATAAAAATGCCCTATTTAAATTTCAGATGAATTCACAGATACTTAAAACTGCAAGAAATAAGAGGGGCTTTTTTCCTCCCTGACGAATGATATTGTTGAATTGGAAGCGCTGACTACTCAAAACATAATACATACAATGTATTTCAATCTTCTTTGGAAGACAATTTTTGACCTAAAATTCAGTCTCTTGCTGGTATTAGAGAATTTATTTATTTATTTATTTATTTACTTACTTACTTACTTATTCCGTAATTTATTTACATAAATGACTTACTCTCTGGAAACAATTACTGTGGGAGTAAGACACCCCTAATACCGCTCAGGGTGTGTGTTCTGTTACAATACAGCCTGTTGTGCCCTCAAATGACTTCTACTGTACTGCTGTAAAATGGCTTCTACTGTACATCACAGTGGAGTTGCCATGGTAACAGCTTCACAGTACTCCACAAGGGGGCTCCCTCTGGTAAGGGGGGAAATCCAACATTAGAAATTATATTTGATCTGGGCATTTCCCCCCTATAAATAAATACTCAGGCAATGCCGGGTTATCAGCTAGTTGTGTGTACATACATACATACATACATACATACATACATACATACATACATACATACATACTTCTCAGCAATAAGCATGATAATAAATGATAGGCACCCTGAGTGTTTTTATGAAGTTTTACATGCATTTGCTGGAGAGCCAGAAGTAACTGATCAAAGAAGGGTAAAGTTTCCAGCAGTTTGTGGCACTCCAAATTTTAAACTTTTCAGAGACTTTTCATAAAACATACAAATGATACCGAGTTCTCACTGCCTCTCTGAGAAAGTAGTATTGCAGATTTTATAATGTGCATGTTCACCAGAAGTGAAATAAATACAGAGAATATTTGGCAACGGTGGGCACGCTACAGATCTGAGTAACAAAGTAGTTGTTTGCAAAGAGAAAGTATCTCTAAGGTTTTTGCAGGAAAAAACCAAAAACATTTTCAGTGAAAGAGAATTTGCTATTACTATTTTCATTTTCCAGAAAGAAGTATTTGAAAGAAAAGCACATGAGAGGAGTGCGTATTCTTACACTTAACTAGAGGCTGAGATGAATATATAGCCTCCTTTCTTTTACTATAGAAAAACCTCTCTGGTGAACTCTATCCTAACTGACTGTACTTAAATCACAAAGAAAGATACGCTGAGGAAAAAAAAATATTTTTCCTTCCTGAGAAGTGCAGATAGGTGGCAGATTTACCACATTAGTGCCTTCAATTCCAAGATCACACAGCTGAATTTGTGCCAAGACGATTCTGGAAGTCACAGTCTCCCAGTTTCTAGTCAGGTGCTTTAATCTCGACACCATACCTATAAACATTCCCTCGCATATGTATAAACATTCCCTCGCGCATATGTGCTAGTCATTCCCAACTCTAGGGGGCGGTGCTCTTCTCCGCCAAAGAGCCAGCACTGTCCAAAGACATTTCTGTGGTCATGACTAATTGACAGAGGTGCACAGAACACTGTTACCTTCCCACCAAAGATGGTCCCTATTTTTCTACTTGCATTTTTACATGCTTTCGAACTGCTAGGTTGGCAGAAGCTGGGACAAGTAACAGGAGCTCACTCCGTTATGCGGCACTAGGGATTCAAACCACTGAACTGCTGACCTTTCTGATCGACAAGCTCAGCATCTTAGCCACTGAGCCACCACGTCCCTGAATATATAAACATACACATACTAGAAAAATCATGACCTGCTGGATCATTGTTTTCTCATTATGTGGCTTCCATTGTCATTCTAGAGACATGTAGCTGTTTCATCCTTAATTTCTTATATCTTTTTTTCCTATTTGTTCTTTTTCTGTGACCCCAGAGATATGCATTTCTCTTATCCTTTGTCTTTTTTTCTCTTCTTCTATGTCCAGAGATATATGTGCCTCTCCTCTCCTCTCTGCCCATCCCTCCTATTCTTTTTTTTCTGATTATTTGATCCTAGAGTTGTACAATCCTGACCTAATCTGATGATTGTTGTCTCTTCCTTCCTGCCATTTCCCGAACATTTCCTGAAAATGTTTGGAGCAATATACCCCAAAATAAAATAAAATAAAATGATTATTCTGTTGCCATTTATGGAAGAAAATATCAAACTGATATGGAAACAGCTGTGATGAGGCTGTTTTCCTCGCTTCCTACTCTATAAGGTGCAGCAGTAGAAGGTCGCCAGCAGTTTTTCAGTTGTTGTTTTCTGAGAAGTCTCAGGTGGTATCATCTCTGCTGGGTCCTTTTAACCAGTGCTGCAATGTGAGTTGCCCCAGGTCAGGTTCTCCTTTATGATAACACCCAGAACCTTAAAACTGAACACTTGCTCCACTCCAGTGGTGGGTTTCAAAAATGGTTGGAACCTACTCTGTGGGTGTGGCCTCCTTTGTGGGAGTGGCTTGCCACCCATGTGACCGAATGGGAGTGGCTTGCTGCCCATGTGACCGGATATGAAATTATGAATTAGTACTTAGGTCGGTCCAAGTAGCTATTCAGAAACTCTGGCATTGAAGCATGCAAGTCTTAAAGATGTCAAGTTACAAGATCCTGGCCAGTGGTGGGTTTCAAAAAATTTTGGAACCTCTTCTGTAGGTGTGGCCTGCTTTCCGGGTCCACTGGTGGGACCTCTTCTAACCGGTTTGGTAGATTTGACGAACCGGTTCTACCGAATAGGTGCGAACTGGTAGGAACCCACCTCTGCTCCACTCGGTCTCCATTGATAAGCAAGGGCTGGATGTCTTATCTATTACTTCTATAGTCCACTATAAGGTCCTTGGTCTCATTGGTGTTAAGGACCAAGTTGTTGTCTCCACACCATGAAAGCAACCTGTCCACCTTATCTTGATAGGCAAACTCATCCCCCGGGAGATGAGTCCCATCACTGTTGGTACCTATGGAGCAATGGAATAAATTTACTTAGAAATATTTTCTTCATTATCATATGTGGATACAGTCACCGAGAAGGTGTCTCACACCAGACTCTCATTACTTTGATATCTATCTAAGCCATAGAGATGGAATGTAGCATGAGGTCTACTTCAAAACTGGGAGTCCTCCAAATTGAAACCCGAAAATATGACAGCAATTTACAGCATCATATTTCTCTTGTTTAAAAACCAACCAACCGACAAAAAATAGCCCAGAAATTGGCTTATTACAAATATGAATTAAATATTAAGAATTTATTCATGTTGCATAAATCTCCCCAACATCCCAAAATATAAGCTGATTTTTAAAAAATGAATTGTATACATCTCCTGGTCAAGTTGTCTATCTTTCGCAGGCAAAGTTCTTTAGAGTTTCATGCCAAGTGCAGCTACTTTCACCGTGCGCTAAATGTAAGCCTTTTAACTGGATATGTCAGGCACTGAATTTAGGGTTTTCTGCATGCTTAGCTGAAGCATCAGGGCTCAACCAGGAGCTTTCCCTTTCATTCTCAAATGAACAGTGTAAAATGAAAGTTTACCTGTGGCTCAAGTTGTTTGCACTGTAGAAGGATAGCTTTCCCCCCAAAATGAAAGCTTTCCATTTCATTTCCTAAAGAGATTTGCCAATGAATATTAGTTCAGATCCAGAACTAAATAATTCCTTAATCTCCTTGTTGCACATGGTTCTAATGGTTATAATACCAGCTTTATCCACAAGCTTCTTAAGACCCATTGATGGGCTAGATCCTGAAAGTGCCATTAGTTACTGGATTAAAAACTGTGACTTCCTCAAATGCTGTCTGCCACTTAATTAGCTGTGGAGTTTATCCATGTTGGGTAGTTTTGTATTTAATGTTTCTGGTGCCTTTCAAAGCATTTGTCTCTCTTGTCTCTCTATTTGTAACATTTTACACAGTTTGGGGTATGCGTTGAACAGGAGTTCCTGTTCTTATTTCCTACACTAAGAGTAGAAAATATATATGAAAGCTAAATTTACCTGTGGCTCAACTTGTGTGCACTGTAGAAGGATAGGTTAATAGATATCAATTGGTATGGATATGGATTTATATAGTTTGATTCAAATTCTCTCTGAGACTCCAGTCAAATCAAATTTGAATTGTCCATTGGACAGTTGAATAAATTCAGATGGCATCAGATTTTTGGTGTGGTTAAATTGTGTAACATTGTGCATAACCTCACTAAACTACCAATTTCATCTGAAGACATCTATTTACATTCAGCACATTAAATTGGATTTGGTGAAGTTATTCAACATAACTGGTTTCAAATCAAAATTCCGTAGCAACATTGTGAGAATGTCTACTGTCCTGGGTTGTTGTTTTTTAAATAGGATGTTAGATGAATGGAACAACAATAGTTCCTTTCATGGTTTTTATCAAAACTTTCTTATTAGTAAATTATGTAAATGATTATTAGAGAACCTAAAGAGGCAGGTTGTTATCCTGATCAAAATCTGATCAATCAGAATTGCGATAAAAGCGATTGACACTATTGGCTTTTCATCTAATACAGCACAACTCTTATCAGGGAGATCTAAATTGGCTTGATGGTATCCATATGGCCCAGATTTTAATGTGTGTTATAGAAACTTGTAAGAACCGTATCTCAGGCAAACCCAGCTCAAAATTTGGATGAATAATATGAGTGTCACGATACCAAATCTGTTCACTCACAAGATGAGAACACTAATTGAAAACAGACTTTATGCTATCTATGGAACTAATTTTGATGTAAATGTCTTTATGGGCTCCTGAACCTCTATTGAAAATTGTTTCCCTGCTCCCACACATAACCTATTAACGTCTTTGCACCAGCAGGGATGACCGGAGAGACTGAACTGGTTTCTGTTGTGTTACATTTTATTTGGGTTAAACCCCCACCCAAATGTTTACAAGGTCATCTTTGTAATCTTCTTAACTTCCAGCAATGCCCTTAGTAACATCTGAGGAAATCCATTAAGTGCTGTGTGGTTGCACAGGTGGGCAATTGAGACCATATACCATGAGAGCAATCCAAACATGAAACTGGTGCATAATGAGGAAGTCGGTTTATTAAACAGAGTACATTAGATTGGAGCTGTCCGATTTTCAGGAGCGGACGTCTCCGGGTAAACCTTAAAAGGCTTGCAGGAGATAAGAGTGTTCAGCTGTAATTAGAACTTGGATACCCCTAACTTCTCTTTGATTCTGTGGTTTCTGTGATAATCAACTGCGTGTAAATGTTATTTACTGAATGAACAAACAGAACATATAGACAAAGCAAAGGAGAAGAACATATTCTGCATTGGAGGTGCATTTTTATCACTAAATGTGACGCTCTGAGAACCAGAGTGAAAAGGGCAGAGAAATAGAGTAATGTATAGCTTTTCTCAGAAACGTGTGTCCTATGGACTTTGCTTAGTACAGCAGGGCCTACACAAGGGATTCAAACAAGTTGTATCTGATGAGGGACTTCTAACACAGTTTCAACTGGTAAAAAAGGTCTGATTTTTTAATGCTTACTGGTTTTATGTATAGATGTGTTGTGTTCAGAATATGAGATCTGACAAGGGTAATTTCATATATAATTCCAAATTCCATATCTCTTATCTCTATCTATCTCTCTATATGCCTGCCTGCCTGCCTGCCTGCCTGCCTGCCTGCCTCTCTCTCTCTCTCTCTCTCTCTCTTTCTCTCTCTCTCTCTCTCTCTCTCTATCTCTATCTCTATCTCTATCTATCTGTCTATCTATTAAGGATGCGGTGGCTCAGTGGCTAAGACATTGAGCTTGTCAATCAGAAAGGTCAGCAGTTCAGCGGTTCGAATTCCTAGCACTATGTAATGGAGTGAGCTCCCGTTACTTGTCCCAACTTCTGAGAGCCTAGCAGTTTGAAAGCATGTAAAAATGCAAGTAGAAAAAATAGAAACCACCTTTGGTGGGAAGATAACAGCATTCTGTTCACCTTCTGTGTTTAATCATGCAGGCCACATCACCATGGAAACGTCTTCGGACAGAGCTTGCTCTTCTCGTTTGAAATGGAGATGAGCACTGCCCCCTAGAGTCAGGAACAACTACCACATATGTGCAATGGGAATATGTGTGTGTGTGTGTGTGTATACACCTTTATTTATTTATTTACACATACATACATACATACACACACACACACACACACACACACACACACACACACAAGATTAATTAAATGTAGCTATTTCTCTCTTCTTCTAAAGTCCATGTCCTTCATTTAAAATCACTGCACTTGATTTGGGCTTACAAGGAGACTAAAACTATCAAAATAAGAAAATGAAAGCATTCTCATACAGTTATATTTCCTTATGAGGAAATGTTCAATTTTTGATTCTCAAGGAACCAGATCTTCATTCAGATACCAGCTATTGGCTACCCAATTTAAAATTTGGCTCCATCTACGATTTATTGATCTTTTCTTCTAGCTCATCTCCAGCCTCTCCTGCTGTTTGCTTCAAAAGTCTTGAACACATTTCAGGTCCTCTCCCCACCTTTCCTTTCTCCTACTGCAGTATGCAATTTTATCACTCTGCTTTGGTGAAATATTGTAACAGTGTTGGAGTTCCTTCACTGGGGAAAAATAATTGAGTGTTAAAATGAGCGAGAGGGAGGGAGAGAGAAAGAGATGATAGAATCTGATGTGCGATGTTAGTTGGATAACAATTGCACAGGAGATAATTATGATAGTTACCAAATCGCTGCTCAAATATTTGAAAAGTGTTAATGAAGGTGTATGAGGAGACTGTAGCTGTGTACAAGGAAGTGTCAAAGGTACTGTTCTAGAATTAAATAAAGCAACCACTTGGGTCCTATTTAAAGATTTGATTTGTTTAAATCAGGAGGAGGTGAAGGGGTTTCATGTGCCCCCCAAAATAGATAGCTTCTTTTTAATTAGAGCCTCGACAACAAAATAATTAGGAAAACAAAAAACTGGGTGTGTATAAGGAAGGGTATAAGGGAAAGGTAAAAGTTCCCCTCACACATATGTGCCAGTTGTTCCTGACTCTAGGAGGCAGTGCTCATCTCTGTTTCAAAGCTGAAGACCCAGCGCTGTCTGAAGATGTCTCCATGGTCATGCGACTGGCATGACTAAATGCCGAAGGTGCCCAGAACGCTGTTACCTTCCCACCAAAGGTGGTCCCTATTTTTCTGCTTGTATTTTGTGAGCATTTAAATAGCCATAGATCACCCACCTTTTGAATTAGACTGAATTGGGGTAATTTCAATGCTCCAGATGCTGATAAATATGATGTCTGAGCAGCTTTACAGTTTTTTGGGGATCATTAGGAGTAGACCGAGACATAGCTCACTATGTATCCTGGGGTTTCTATTTCTTTACAATGGAGAAAAAAGTTGATAGAGGAAAAAAATAAGGAAAGAAACATGGGAAAAGAAGAAAAGCTAGATAGATTTTTATTCATTTATTTCTATCCCCCCTTTATGGTTTTTTCACAATATCAATGGCAATAGCAGTTAGACTTATATACTGCTTCATAGGGCTTTCAGCCCTCTCTAAGCCCTTTATAGAGTCAGCATATTGCCCCCAACAACAATCCGGGTTCTCATTTTACCCACCTCGGAAGGATGGAAGGCTGAGTCGGTGAGATTTGAACAGTCGAACTGCAGAACTGCAGTCAGCTGAAGTAGCCTGCAGTGCTGCATTTAACCACTGCGCCACCTTGACTCAAGGTGCCTATTTTCCTCACAGAACCAACCCTATGAGGTAAGTTGGGCTAAGAGTGAGTGACTGGCCCAAGGTCACCCAGCCAACTTTCATAGCTAAGGTGGAACTAGAACTTAGCATCTTCTGGTTTCTAGCATGGTACCTTAATCTCTATACTATTTAGACTATTGCTGTCAAACCCATGGCCAGATGCATCACCCACTGGCCACTCCCACGCCTGAAGAAGAACAAAAAAGTCACGCTACATCACGTGATGCTACCATGACGACTTTGACACCTCTGATTTAGACCATCATGTTGTTGCCTTAATATTAGAAGTGAGAAATTGTTTCTTAAAGCTGAAAAAAAAAGGTCTAACTAAAAGTGAAACAGTGAGCACTTAACTTACTAGGATTCTCTCCCGTATGTAACTGGATTCAGTCCAGATGCACTTAGTTGCACTAAGACGGCAGCTTGCTTTCTTAGTTGGCTTGTAGGAAGAGCTTAAAATGTTGAAGCACTAATCTGAAGAATGAAAGCATCAGTGTAGTAAAACTATTTTAAAAGGAAGAAAAAAAAATAGGTCTTAGCTTTTCAATCCAATAAATTTCGAAACTTAATTTCACTATAGGTTGTTTGTTTAATTGTTTTAGGTTATAGGCGACGCAGAAGGGAGAATTATAAAAGCTAAGAAGGAAAGCTTATAGAGAAAGCTGTAAAATTACTGTATATGGCAGTGATGTGCGGTGAGCTTCATGGCTGGTGAGGCAAGCACGAAAGCCCTGCCGAAGCCCCGGCACCGCGTCCACCATAGAGCGGGACTGGGTCCCGCTCTATGGCAAACATGGCACCAGGACTTTAAAGTCCTGCCGCCAGTGCCTGCCGCCACTTTAAAGCCATGCTGCCGCGGCAGGGCCCCGGCAACAGGGCTTTAAAGTCCTGGTGCCATCCGCCATAGAGCGGGACCAGGTGCCACTCTATGACGGATGCGGTGCCAGGACATTAAAGTCCTGCCGCCGGTGTCTGCCACCACTTTAAAGCCCTGCCGCTGGGGCCTGAACAGCCATGACTCCCCCCTCCCCAGCCAGCCAGCCTACCCAGCCCATTCCTCCCCCTGCCACCGCTGTGTCCAACAGGCCAGGCGTCTTGCGTTTATGGCAGACATAAACATGAGACACCTGGCCTGTTGGACACAGCAGCGAGAACGTCCCTGCCGCTGCCGCGCTCCACTGCCTTGCCCCCCAAAAGAAACACACGCACACACACACACACAAATTTCTCACAAAAAATTACAAATTAAATTATCATTTTGAATCCCCCCCCTCCCTCCGTCCGATCCACATATCTTTTCCAGGTGTGGATTTCAACTCTCCTCTTGTCCGCCCACCATGATGAAAATGTAAAAAATTAAATAAAAAAGCAACTTACTTAGGCAAGACTGCCAAGGCATGATTTGCTGCTCCCAGGTCAGTAGGCAGGAGAATCACGTGCCTCCTTTGCATAAGGAATTTTTTGTCTTTTAACCCTTGCTTAACTCTGAGCAAGCGTTAAAAGGCGAAAAATTCCTTATGCAAAGGAGGCCCATAGTTCTCTCGCCTTCCCCTACAGTTAGCACTAAGCAGATTCAGAGTCACTGTGACTCTGGAGTCTGGCAGCAACTACCTTAGCCTTTTTAATTATTTTAAAAATTCTTTTCTTTTCCTCACGACACTGGTGAGGCCCCGTACGTCCCTGGTATATTGTTATGTATGTTCTGTCTTTTGTTTTGTCTTATTGTGTCTTTTTCTTTGCTGTGTCTTTCCTATTGTTTTTAAAGATCAAAACATTTAATAAAAATTATTTAAAAAATAATACTGCTTGCTCCATTGTTTCTGTATCCAAGGCAGATGGTCTTCTTCAGGAAAAGTGTCTGCATACATTTCATTCAAAATTTGAGTCTTGGCTTCAGAAGCTGGGTGGCCTCTATCATTCTCTGAAAGTTTACAAAGAGAACAATCTGAGAGACTATTTCACATTTTCAAAGCAGCCCACACAGAAATAAAGAAGCCAGCATTAGAGGTATTCTCCTTTATCTATAACAAGAAATCTGGAAAAATTTTCAGACATTTGCCTGCTATTCTTTTAGGATAAAGAAATAATTTTGGGGTTTAGCCTTTGCACATTAATTATTTTGATGCTTGCATATCAGAGGTTCTAAATCTTATGGAAAACTTATATAAACAGGGCAGAATTTCTGTTGTGAAAGTTACCTATCCAGTAGCAGAAATATAATGAACATAATAATGAGAACATGAAGTCATCAGGATTGCTCTAACACATTTAGTTGCTTGCTCTCATGTATTTGTAGTTTGGCAGGGAGGTAAACACTTGTGCAGAATCTATGGGAACTGCCAGTCCAGCTGACACAAAGAGCTCATCAAGAAGAATTGTATCTCCTTGCCTTGAAATAGAGAATCTTGTTGTCTCTGCAGCATGACGCACCTTTCTGAGTCGAAGACTGTCTGTTTCACAAAGGATTCTTCCTTCACTATAAAGCACATTAATAAAGTTTGTTCCCAGCTACCCATTGTACCCCCATATTATGCTCTCTTTTTGTTGTTGATTAATCTTTCAACTCTTTCCCAGTCTTCATGACCCAAAGAGTATAATGTTGCCTTCATTTTACAAGTTGGCAATTGCTTTTCCTGAGCTTTGCAAGCCTTCCTTCCTTCTTTCCTTCCTTCCCTCCCTCCCACCCTCCCTTCCCCAGCTCAGTAATCAAGATTGTGACTTTCTTGTGTCCTCATTGACTGTCTCTATGCACTTTGTCTTCTGTTGACCTTCCTTTCAATAGCTTTTGATTTCCTGCAAGCATCAGAATTCTTTTCAGCGACACTTGCCCTTGTCTTGTATGTCTAATATGTATAAACTGTAGCTTCATTATTTAGGCGTGCAGTGAACAGTTTGGTTTTGCTTCAACTAGGCTTGGATTATTTCTTTTCTTTGTGGTCCAAAGTGTTCTCTACAATTTTTCTCCAGTGCCTCAAATCAAAGACAGGACTTTTTCTTTGTTCAGGCTTTCTGATGGTCCAGATTTACATTACATCTGGGAAAATCATGGTCTTGACAATACACGGCTTTGATATCAGTGTGATATATTTGCATTTCAATTGTTTGTCTAGAGTTTCATAGTTTTTCTTCCCATGGTGCAGCCCTTTCATTTCAGGGCTATGGACACCATCCTTGGGAATTTTTGAGTCTGGGAAAATAAATCATATTACTCTTTAAACTTCTTCCATTACAATATCTTTGTATTTTCTTTTTTAATGGGTAGAGCCCTCTTATCCCATTGTTATTGCTATTGCCGTTATTATTTTGTAAATCTTAAAGGTTAAACTGAGCACACCATGAGAAATATGCCTGAGCACATTGGAATTTATAGATGCCAGGTTGTTAAAACTTTAAAACACAGTGGGCTAATTTTTGCTTTAAAAAAATCAATGGAAAACCCACTAAAATTCAAGAAGCTAAAAATCTGGAGGGTGCAAATGGAATTATTGGAGTTTCACATAGCATATGAAACAAGAGTTGGGCACCTTGCTCTGTTATAGGTAACAGATAACAGATTAACATAGTTGGAAAGGGCCTTGTTGGTCAACTAGTCCAATCCCTCCACTCAAGCAGGAGACCCTACACCATTTCTGACAAATGGCAGTCCAATCTCTTCTTGAAAGTCTCAAGTGATGAAACTCCCACAACTCTCGAATGCAACTTCTGTCCATTGGTTGATTGTTCTCACTGTCAGAAAGTCCCTCCTTGTTTATAGATTGAATCTCTCCTTGGTCAGTTTTCATCCATCATTCCTTGTCTGGCCTTCACGTGCTTTGGAAAGTAGCTTGACACCCTCCTATCAGCACCTCAAATATTGGAACACTGCTGTTATGTCTCCCCCTCATCCTTCCCTTCACTAGACTAGTTCCTGTAACCTTTCTTCATATGTTTTAGTCTCCAGTCCCCTAATCATCCTGGTTGCTCTGCTCCACTCTGCAATTTTTCTAGAGTCTAGTAGCATGCCCAAGCAAGTTAAAAAAAGAAGAAGAAACAATTCACCATGTTAAATGGGCAGATCACTCTCTGAAGGGAGCATTGTGCATGTCAGACCAGTATCTGATCTTCCTGTGTGGCTTTTGTCCCAGCTGCTGCACATGGTTCAGATAAAAGTTAAAACTTGCCAGCCTTTGTCTTGCAAAACGATGGCTTGTAAAGATTGCAGCCTTGGAAATTCAAGGAAGTTACACTAGCAATGGACACAGAGTCCTAGGGAAGAGGACTGCCAGGTTTCCAATACAACTGCAGATTTCTGCAGCTTTAACAAATGTGATGGCACGATTAGCACGTTGGAGAGGGGCAGAAATCACTATGATAGGAGTTTATAAAAGCAAGCTGATGGCATTGATGGCATTTTTAAGGGAACAGCATTTAATAGACTCTTAAAGCTGTTATTCCATCTTTGCAGATCCATTAAAAATCTCTGCTGTTTTTGCCAACCTGGGTATGCATCTTAGAAGGGTCTCTTCTTCTGTCATTTTCTTTGTGTCTCCACCTATTAAAAGAGATGTGTTGTCTTGAGAAGTGGATGTCGGGAATAATAAAAGCTGATTCTGAGAGATGATTTGCCCATTGTTTTACTTACATAGTGGATGATGAAGTATACCAGAAAAAAAAGGATTCTTCTTCCTCTTCCTCCTCCTCTTTTTCTTCTTCTTCTTCCTCCTCTCTCATCCTTCTCCTCTTTTCCTCCTCCTCCTCCTCCTCCTCCTCCTCTTTCATTTTTTTTATTTTTTGTTTTTATTCATAGAACGCCAAGTAGGAATTGTAACGGTACACAGGTTGAAGGTAGGAGCACATGTCACTCTTTTCTTTACCCTAAGAAAAGGATTTAGGAATGAAAAGCAAAAGTCAGAAGCCTGACAACCTGCTTTATTTGTTTTTATTTTCAATTATGGAAAAGAACAATTCAATTAATATTTTCCTCCTCCTCCTCCTCCTCCTCCTCCTCCTCCTCCTCCTCCTCCTCCTCCTCCTCCTCATATTATTATTATATACTTTATTCATTAAACATGAAACTCAGCCAACTGAACATTCAAAAATGCATCACAAATACCATTGACTGGTGCTAATGGTTGATACAGGTTGCTGCCAGTGTCCTAGATATCAACCAAGTACCTTCTTAAAATATAAGATGTTCTGAGTAGCACAGTTTTTTGCAGTCCTGCTGGTGTTATTGCAGGAAGCTGCAGTTTGTTGATGTATTCTTGGACATTGTACCTCATGACAATGGGTATCACTGTTACATGTTTAATCCATAGCCGTGTATTTTCAATGGCCAGGTTGCAATATTTCAATTTTTTTCATCTTTTTCTTCGATTCTGGCATCTCCTGGTACAGCAATATCAATAAACAGTATGCTTCAACCCTCAATGACCATGATATCTGGTGTGTTGTGTTGTTGTTTTTGTTTTTAGTATTATTATATTTATTTGCATGAGTCTTTAGAACAGAGAATGATAGGGTTGGAAGAGATCTTGGAGGTCTTCTAGTCCAACCTTCTGCTTAAGGCAGGAAATCTGATACCATTCCAGACAAATGGGTTGTCCTGTCTATTTCTGAAAACCTCCAGTGATGGAGCACCCACAATTCTGGGAAGCAAGTTGTTCCATTGATTAATTGTTCTCACTTTCAGGAAAATTCGTTGTACTCCTATGGTTGATCTCAAGAAGACTTTAATCCCTAGTATTGTATATTTCTGTGGAGGAAGAGTAATTTCTTGCATACAATGCAACCCTTTAAAAGTTGTGCCATCCCCTCCTCTCCCCTCCTCCCTTTCCCTCCTCTCTCCCCCTCTCTCTGCCTCCCCCACTCTCTCCCCTCTCTCTGTGTATGTGTGTGCGTGTGTTCAAAAATGATGCAAATCCTGATTAATTTGTGACAATCACATGTTTTATATTTTTATATTTATTGGAATTTATAGGCCGCCCTTTTCCCTGAGGGGACTCAGGGCGGCTTACATTCGTAGTGAAAGGGGGAGTGCAATATAAAACAAAAACAATCTGTGACTAAAATAAACAATAAAAAACACAACTTTCATTCAGCATTCAACACTCGGGCGGGGTGAATTAGAAACTTATCCCCAGGCCTGACGGGATAGCCAGGTCTTGAGGGCTGTGTGGAAGGTCTGGACGGTGGTGAGGGTGCTAATCTCAACGGGGAGGTCGTTCCACAGGGTCGGAGCTGCTACTGAAAAGGCTCTCCTCCACGTAGTCGCCAGTCAGCATTGAATGGCGGATGGGATTCGGAGGAGGCCCAATCTGTGTGATCTAATTGGTCGGAGGGAGGTAATCGGCAGGAGGCAGTCTCTCAAGTACCCAGATCCACTACCATGGAGGGCTTTAAAGGTGGTAAGTAATACCCTGAAGCGCACCCGGAAATCGACAGGTAGCCAGTGCAGCTCGCGGAGGATGGGTGTTATGTGGGCGAACCGCGGTGCGCCCACTATCACTCGTGCGGCTGCATTCTGGACTAACTGCAGTCGCCGAATGCACTTCAAAGGCAGCCCCATGTTGTCTTTAGGACCTCTCAAACTGAATGATGAGATCATTTCCTGACCTTTTTTTTTTATCATAAGGAATTCCCAAACTTTTGTAACATGGTTTTTGAAGGATAAAATGTTTTGTGGTTTTGCTTTCTTTTGCTTAGATTTTGAAATATGCTATAGGTTTTAGAGAGTTTGGGAGAGGGGTGAGAAGCGGAAAGAAAATGTTCATTCTCCTTGCAATTTGTTAGTATTTCTACTTACTCTGAAAACTACATGCACCTTGTTTGAGATTTGCCATTTGTTAAGCTGTTTTACCAACAAATGTTGCATAGATGTGACACTCCTGAAGTGGGGTGTTCTCTAATTTCTAAAATGAAGAAATATGCATCTCAGGAGCAGACCAAACCCTTCACCACTTTGATAGGGAACTTTAATTGGTTGATGGGGATCAGGAGTGGGTTCCTCCCGGTTCGCACCGGTTCTTGCGATCCGGTTCGTCAGTGAACCCGGAAGTAATTAACTTCTGGGTTCCTAGCTCCTAGCCCCTGTCGCTGGGTGCCTGCAGGGTTTTTCTTTTTAAAAAACGCCTCTCCGGAGAGGAAGCCCTGTCAAAGCGCACCTTTCCCGCGTCGGCGGCTGCAGGGACCGCCCCGCCGCTTTATTTTCTTCCTCCTCCTCCTCCCCTTCCGCCCGCAGCAGCAGCAACGGCAGCCGAGCCGGGAAAGGAGCGCTTTGGCAGGGCTGTGGAAGCCCTGTCAAAACGCACCTTTCCCGCATCGGCGGCTGCAGGGACCGCCCCGCCGCTTTATTTTCTTCCTCCTCCTCCTCTCCTTCCGCCAGCAACAGGAGCAACGGCAGCCGAGCCGGGAAAGGAGCGCTTTGGCAGGGCTGTGGAAGCCCTGTCAAAACGCACCTTTCCCGCATCGGCGGCTGCAGGGACCGCCCCGCCACTTTATTTTCTTCCTCCTCCTCCTCCCCTTCCGCCCGCAGCAGCAGCAATGGCAGCCGAGCTGGGAAAGGAGCGCTTTTGCAGGGCTTTTGCAGGGCTTCCGCCGCGCCCCCAAGGACCGCTGACCTCGCGCTGCCGCTTCTTCTTCTTCCCCGGCCTTCCCAGTTAGCTTGCTTGAAGCTCCGAGGAGGCGGGAGGAGGGTCGCAGGAGTGGCCGGGAAGAGCTGAGAGGCTGCCGACCCCTTTCGCAGGAAAGTTAACTTTTCTTGGCGAAATCCTGCCCCCCCCCCCGCGTGGGTGAGTGGTCGGCTGTCCTCTTCCCGTAAGCCGCCCGGAGTTACCTGTGTGTGAGGTGGGCTGCCCTATGCATTTGCGTGTGTGCGCTGGAAAGAGAGTGAAAAAGAGAGGGAGAAATAATTATATTAATTAGATAGCTCAGTCTTTCTTGAAGACTTGAAAGTGTGTGGACTTCAACTCCCAGAAAGGGAGTTGGGAGAAAGGGAGAAAGGAGGAGAGAATGAAAGGAAGATGGGGAAAAGAAGAAAGAGGTAAGGAGAGGAGGATGGAAAGGAGAGAAAGAGGGGGAGAGAGGGTAGAAAGGGGAAGAGGAAGAGTAGGAGTAGGAGAAAGGGAAGAAGGAAGGGGAAGGAGAGGAAGAAGGAGGAAAGTAGAGAAGGGAGGGAGGGTGAAAAGAAAGAGGTAAGGAGAGGAGTATGGAAAGGAGAGAAAGAGGAGGAGAGAGGGTAGGAAGGGGATGAGGAAGAGCAGGAGTAGGAGAAAGGTAAGGGAAGAAGGAAGGGGAAGGAGAGGAAGAAAGAGGAAAGTAGAGAAGGGAGGAAGGGAGAAAAGAAAGGGAAAATAAGGTGGTGTTATAACAGGAGGAAGGGATGGTAAACAAAGCAACCCAAACTGTATATTATAACCTATTAAATGAAATAATAAATGTATAAGAATGATAAATGTTAAAACACTTGTAACCAAACGACATGCTATATGTGATGATGGGTTTTTTTCTTTTTGTTTTGTTTTGTTTTTATTGTTGTGGGTATGTGTCGTCTATGTAACAAAAAAAATAAAAAAAATTATTTTTATAAAAAGGTGGAGAAACACTGAGATAGATGATAATGAGGGAGGGAGAGGGAGAGAGAGAGAGAGACCATAACTAGATAGACAGATAGGCAGGCAGATAGACGGATGGATAGAGAGAAAGAGAGAGAGATAGGTAGGCAAGCAGATAGATGGATGGAGAAAGTGAGGGGGAAAGAAGGAGACGGATACCATAACTAGATAGGCAGGCAGATAGACAGACAGATGGATGGATGGATAGAGAGAGAGAGGATGTATATAATTAAGGTGACCAGATGTCCCTAGCGAGGTCGCGGGCTGGCAGTAACTGCCGCGGCCTAGCTCCCACCCCCCCGGTCAATGGTGTCCCTCTTTACCAATCTGAAAATCTGGTCACCTTACTTGTTTAGGTAATTCTGAGGTGGTTGATGGTTCTGTGAGTGCCTGTCCTTTATAATTTTCCACATTGCCTTGATGGTTTTTATTCCAGTGACTTTGTCTTTCCTGTTCTTAGGCTTAGGGAAAAAAAAACTGGTTTCATTGGCAGTCTTTTTTTTTGGGGGGGGGGGATTTTTATTTTTTTGGTGTTTTCCTAGCACTGTCATAGTTTGTGGGTGTGGGTGGGTGTGTAATGTCCCACAGTTATCTATGCATTAATAATGATCTAGTAATATTAATAATATCTAGTAATTAGTAACATCTAGTAATAACATCGTCTTGGCCACTCCCACCAGGTCACATGGGTGGCAGGCCACTCCCATCCAGTCACATGGGTGGCAAGCCACTCCCATCCGGTCACATGGGCAGCAAGCCACTCCCACAAAGGAGGCCATGCCCACAGAGTAGGTTCGAACAATTTTTGAAACCCACCCCTGATGGGGATGTAGTGGCTCACTGTCTGCCCTGAGCTTGTCTATCAGGAAGGTCAGCAGTTGGTGGTTTGAATCCTTAATGCTATGTAACGGAGTGAGCTCCCGTTTTTTTTTGTCCCAGCTTCTGCCAACCTAGCAGTTCAAAAGCATTTAAAAATGCAAGTAGAAAAAATAGGAACCACCTTTGGTGAGAAAGTAACAGTGTTCCATGCGCTTTCGGCATTTAGTCATGCCGGTCACATGACCACAGAGATGTCTTCAGACAGCGCTGGCTCTTTGGCTTTGAAATGGAGATGAGCACTACCTCCTAGAGTTGGGAACAACTAGCACATATGTGCAAGGGGAACCTTTACCTTTTCCTTACTTAGTTGATTTTGCCAACCTCCCAGTTAGCCCTATCACAATGTTTCTGTTTCTTCTTAGATTTGGGGGGGGGGGGGGAACCACCCTATTTTGAAAGTCAGCTAACAACGTACAGTGTTCTGTTTTCTCTCTCTCTCTCTCTCTCTCTCTCTCTTTGCTCCATTACCCTTTTACTTGTAACTGGCAGTAAATGATGTGAAGCATAATCCAGAATTTTCCACATAATTCCCTTTGCCTCTGATGTTATCAGAGAGGTGGCTTTGCAAATAACAGCTGAACTGAAAGCAGTTTAAAACAGAACCAATTTTCCAAAATTCCAATTCTCATTCTTTCTTTTTCTTAAAAAAAAAAAAGCTGGGTTTCCCCCCCCCCACTCCCTTTCCCTGTGGCCATCTTCTACATCTGTCACAGTACTGACAATTGTGTTTTGCCCTTTTCTAAACAGATATTTGATGGTGAAATGGTTTCTCTATGACAGTTTTATGATAAAGAAAAATAGGTTTGACAAAGGGGAACTGCGTGCCAGCTGGGAAGCTGTTCCCTAATTATTCATTCACCTATTAGCATCTGCAGTGTAAAACATAGCTGACAATAGTTGATTGGTAAAAGGGAGGTGTTTTTTTTAAAAGCCAGTAACAAAGAAATACTCATGGATGGGAGTTGTGCTATATACTCAAGGGCATAGAATATTTCATATGTCTTCCCTGATGTTAAAAACTATTCATGAAAGTCAGTTCATGAAACAACAGTTTTAAAAAGAGGAATTTCATGAAAAGAGGGTAGATGGTTGGTTAGCCTGTGTTTTTAAAGGAGCTAATTTTATTTCCCAGTTCCTCAGCTTCTCTGCAGAGGATGAACAATCATTTCTTAAATTCCCTTGTGCAATACATATGTTAACTATGAGCAATCTTCGACTTACCACCCCAATTGAGCCCAACAATTCTGTTGCTAAGCGAGACATTTGTTAAGTGAGTGTTGCCTCATTTTACCACCTTTCTTGCCCCAAGAAGTGAATCGCTGTGGTGGTTGAGTTAGTAGTACGCTTGTTAAAGGAACCTGGCTTCCCCGTTGACTTTTCACATCAGAAGATCGCAAAAGGGATCACATGACTGCAGGACCCTGCAACCGTCATAAATATGAGTCAGTTGCCAAGCACCTGAATTTTGTTCACACGACGGTGGGAATGTCGCAATGGTCCTAAGTGCGACAAATCAGCTGTAAATCACTTTTGTCAGGGCTGTTGTAACTTCAAATGGTCACTAAATGGAGTGTTGTAAATCAAGGACTACCTATACAACCATGTGGGCAAAGAAGACACTCATTAAAAACACATACAGTATTGGGATGTTTTATGTGCAAGTTGATCTACTACAGAAAATTAGACAAAAAAAAATAGAAGTGCATTCCTTGGGCTTGTGATTTTTTTGTTTTAATGGAGAGAGGTAATACAAGAGACCTCCAGCTAAACTGCAACATAAAACTGATACGAAGCACATCTTGATTGAGTGGCATGTAACCCTACATTTCATGCCCAGGTCTCGCATTAAAACATTATTTATTTTTATCTTGATTGGGTAAATAAACCACAGGCAGTTTAATGGATCAGCGCAATAATTATGAGTTATTTGGTCAACTTGTAATTTGCTTTCTGTAGTGTTTCAGTGACTCTTCCTTTGCCTGGGGAGTGATTACAAGCTCAAGGGACATATAAAAATTAGGAATAAGCTAAAATACTCTAAATGAACCATGTGTATCTTATTAACATATTACTCGAAGGCACATTTGTAATAGTATATCAAAAGTAAACCATCGCTTCAAACTAAGTTTTATTGCCTTATTATCATTTGCTCACTGACCCTATTTGCATAGCATTATAAGGCAAAAAATGAAAACATTGTGGCTTATCTAGACCATCTTCCTGTTTTTCATAGTTAACAAACAGATTATGGGTAGTTCTTCATTTCCAACTGTTCATTTTGTGACTGTTTTGAAATTACAATAGCACTGAAAAAAGGTGACTTAAAACCGTTTTTCACAATTATGACTGTTGCTGCATTACCACAATCACGTGATCAGAATTCAGATAATTGGCAACTGATTCATATTTATGACTGTTGCAGTGTTCCGGGGCCATTTGATCATCTATTGTGACTTTCTGACACACAAATTCAATGAGGAAGCTAGGTTCAATTGACCACAGTGTTATTAACTTAACAGTTGCAGTGATACACTTAGCAACTATGACGAGAAAGTTCATCAAATGGGATAAAGCTCACTGAACAATTGTCTCATTTAGCAACAGAAATGTTGGACTCAATTGTGGTTGTACATTGAGGACTTCCTGTATATGGGGAGCAAAGAGATGAAAGTACGTCAATGCTCAAAGGGTTGTTACCCAAAAGTAGGGAAATTCTATATTCTACAGGTATTTTTTGGTAGTCCTGTCAATCGCAACATAAATATTATCAGAATCGTGGTGGCACAGTGGTTAGAGTGCAGTACTGCAGGCAATTTCTGCTGATCACCGGCTGCCAGCAGCTGGGCAGATCGAATCTCACCAGGCTCAAGGTTGACTCAGCCTTCCATCTTTCCGAGGTTGGTAAAATGAGGACTCAGTCAGCAATATGCTGACACTGTAAACTGCTTAGAGAGGGCTGTAAGAGCACTGTGAAGCGGTACATAAGTGCTGTTGCTATCAAAGTGCAAAAGAAAAAGAAACGTGAGTCATTGTGTGTACTTCTAAAAATGGTTTCACTCTCCAGTTGGTTTACTCTGCATTCCTTGTAGAGCTGTCTTTTCCCATTGTGAATGTCTTGTTTTGCATACCGTACTTTTGTCACTGGTATTTTTTAACTGACTCGTCAATGTGTTTGCTTTTTTTTCTTTCCAGGAAGGCAATTAGCACATTTTTAAGAATATGTAAATAAATACATACATAAACAATATCTTCATGTACTGCCATTAAGCTGCCAGATGTTCTAAGAATGGACACCACCAATCACTTATTTAATAAGCAAGAGAGGAAATTCAAGTTTCACTCGCCAGAAATGGATAGTTTCTGCCACAAAAGCTGACAGTATTATCATTTTTATCCCTGCTGCCTGGGGGGGCTACTAATCCATTATTATAGACTGCATGTTCAATATGCAGAGCAAGTGTGAATAAATTCAGCTTGCTGCAATTGACTTCTGTGGTTTCTTTTCTAATGTCTATATTTTCTTTTTCTTTTTTTAAATGAGGCAATTGTGGGCCAACCTGATGGAAGGAGGCTGGTTTTCCCTCTCTAACTTTCAGACCCCCAAACCAGAGTTGGATGTTCAAAAGAAATTCAAATGATCTCATCAAGTGGCATGCACCTCTGTCCAGTTTGCACAAGGGTATCCTTCCAAGCCATCATGTAAAGACTGGTCCTGATCTCATAGCCAGTAAACACATGTGGCCTTCCAAGCCATTTTCTGATCCATAACAATATTTTGCAGGAGTTTAAGGCTGTTGTTCAGCATATACAGAAGTACTGAACTTCGGGGGGAAAACAGAATGGGCCATGGGGTGTACAAGTAAAAACAGTAACTTGGTGACAACAGATAGAGACCCCTCACACAGAACATTGACTCAATGGAGCTCCCATTCTTCATCCCAATGAGCTTTGGAATGGAGAAAACCAATGTTTCTGTTGTGGCCCACTGGCAGCCTGCATAGTTGGCAGCAGATTCGGACAGTGAGGAGGTTGGGGAGGAACATGGGTCAGTCCTGAAGTCTGGGGAAGGCTCTGATGAGGGCTCTGCATTAGAGGCAGAGAGGGGGCGAGGGCAGTATGACAGTTATCAGCTGTTGCAGAGTCAGACATCAGTGAGGCAGATGAACAGCTGGAGCCTGTTCCCAGTGTGTGCATGCACAGAGTTGCCAGATGAAGGGAACAGCTAAAGAACAGGGGTCAACTTGGGAGTAAGGCCATAGGTGGACGATGAATGGCCCCTCTCAGAGGAAATAAACGAGGAGCAAAAGGAGAGGGGAGTTTGAAGGAGACAATTAGTTCGCTTAATTGGTTCATGACTCTCCGAGACTCGTTGCCAAGTTTTGCAGATATCGCCCTGTCAGCTCTCCAAGCCAGATAAGGTCTGTGACTGTAAATCCTCCCTTGAAAGACTTTTCTGGATGTGAATGAGCAGAACTCACAGTCAATTAATAAAAGGGTTTTTTGTAAGGACAAGGAGTTCTTGGGAAGCCTCGGTCAGAACACTTGGTTGCAACAGATAGAGACCCCTCACACAGGACGTTGACTAAATGCAGCTCCCGTTCTTCATCCCAGTGAGTTTTGGAATGGAGAAAACCAATGTTTCCATTGTGGATTTGTGGATCACTATATGAGGCGTTTTGTTTTTAGGCTAAGAATCAGAATCTAGAGATTTAAGTCACCCAATTCAGCCATTTTAGCCACCCAAATTCCCATGATTTATGCTACTCTTAGATGCTTTCAGAGACCTATTTTTTCTATTAAAATATTTCCTGGCCAGACTGAAAGTAAATAATATTGGCCACCCTGCATTGTATGGCATCTGTCCAGAACTAAGTAGGCCATGCTTTGGTTGTATGTTTGTTATGATTTCAATGCTCTTCTGGCCTAATGGAAATCACTAATAGAAACATTGGCTTGGTAATAAGGACAGCAACAATATTCATAGTTCCTTGATATCCGAAATACCTTTCCTTAGGTGAAGAGGGACAAGGACTGCCAGAGGCAATTATCTGATTGAATTAAACATAGATGGGATCTAAAACTGAAGCATCTTTGAAGACTAACAGTTGATCATTAAAGATCAAATGCAGGATAGTTTTGTATGTATGTGCTCCCTGTTTTTAGGGAACTATTTATCCATGTTCATCTATAGGTGCAAATAAACACATTCTGAAGGCATTTGTTCTTTTTTCATTTTTTTTCTTCCTTTCGTCTCCCTTCCTGCCTGAGGCTGCCTGAAGCAAAGTAGCTCATCCTGCTGTGCAGGAGAACCAAATGTGAAGAGAAGTAAAGTCAAACTACAGAATTAATTGTGAATTTAGAAGGTTTCAGAATTGAAATGGAAAATATTTGGGTAGGGTCAGACTATTAGTGGCTGTTATTTTTAATGCTGGTTTCTTCTTCTGGAATCCTTACTAGCATGCCTTGAACTCCATTTTCCAGGGAGTAGAGTGGAAGCAGGCAATTGTACTCCTCTCTGAGTTGAGCTGGTTTATCAGGTGCAAGAGAAACATAGCTCTTATACACCCCGAGCCATAGAATGGCTCAGTGCTGGGCAAGATAGTCACCTTTGCCATTGAGTAAGCAGTTTCTGGAGACACATTCATGAAGCAGTGAAGAGGATATCTACCTAGATCAGGGGTCGGCAACCTTAAACACTTAAAGAGCCACAAAGGTCCTAACCAGAAGCCCCCCATTCAATTCTGGAGCCAACTGGAAGTCCGGTTCCCCCACCATAGAGTCTCCTCCAAGCATAGCATTCTTTTTCCTCTGCCTGTCCTAACTGAAAGCCCTGTTAATTGTGGAGCCGACCAGCAACAGGGAGACACAGCAGAGGGATGAAAGAGCCACATGTGGCTCCAGAGCTGCAGGTTTCTGATCCCAAATTATGTATGTATGTATGTATGTATGTATGTATGTATGTATGTATGTATGTATGTATGCCTATATAATATGTTTGACTAAATAAGCCAGTGGCTACATCCAGATGGGTTCTTCTTGTGTTACTGCATTTTAAATATTACCTTTGTATGAAGATGGTTTCGAGAGAATGAGCCCCAATATTAAATCCAGCTTTGGTCAGACGGCATGACGTTCACACTTTCCTTTTTTTCCCCCCGTGACAATATTTTCTTTATTCTTTCTTTTTCTTTCCCCAGCCATCATCAAAACTGCTCTTTCAAACATGGACCGGGAAGCCAAAGAGGAATATACCGTGGTCATCCAAGCAAAGGATATGGGTGGACACATGGGTGGACTCTCCGGAACCACCACAGTGACCATTACCCTGACTGATGTCAATGACAATGCTCCAAAGTTTGCACAAAGTAAGTGACATTTCTGATGCACCCACTTCATAATAATCAGACACCAGGCCAAGAAAGACAATGATTGGATACCCATCTCATTGGAAGGAACTAAGACTTTGTCTGGTTTTATCTTGACACATTGTGTGGATCTAATCACTGTGATATGCAATGGAGGGGCATGTTCTTTAAGGTGTAGCTGTCAGAGTTTATTGCAAAAATCAGATCCAGAAAGCACACACTGATAATTGATTCAGCAGGATTCATTAACTTCTTTACATACATAGTAACACATGAATAAATGTACAATACCAATAGCAGATTCTTCCAACCTGGTAGAGAGATTGGTTTTCAGTTTGCGGCCTCCCAGCTGATCTTCTTTTGTAGCTCTGAACAGGAGAACGGAACTGGAAAGCAGGTTAGTCGGGTTCAGAGGGAATCGGGATTTTGCAGTAACCTTCCCTTGCCACGCCCACAAAGCCACGCCCACAGAACCGGTAGTAAAAAATTTCGAATCCCACCAACTAACAGAGCTAACAGAGACCCACACACCCTTTGAGCATGGAGGCTAGTTGTGTAACCCCAGTCTCCCTCTCAGCCCAAATAAGTGTCAGGTTACTGAACACACAAGCTGCAGAACAAAAACAAGCCAACTCACTGATCACATCATGGTTTTTACTACCGGTTCTATCATGGTTTGATAGCCTTTTATTGTGAGACTTTTAGGCATGTTCAAGGCAAAGCAATGAGAGCTCACAACCAAACAGGTTGCTATGGCTATTTGAAATATGACTATTTGGAGGGACAGAAAAGAGGCTGGAAATGGTTGCATAATTCAGTATAACAGCAACCCAGGGATGTTGATCTCTTTTGTCTTCTCATTGCCTTTCTTTCTTTCCTCCCAGTCTAAGAGCAAAGAAATTGGGTGAAAGATTCGTCTAGTTGATAAGCAGAAGAAAGTCACACCTGTAAAAGTCTAATAGAAACTTTTTCTTCCATGTAAGAAACTTAAAAACACGGTTGGTTTTTTTCCTGCTGGGAGGAAGTAAGAATTCTCTGCCTGGCACGCATCACACATCCAATCTCATTGTTCTTCAAACACTTTGTCTTTTGACCTTTTTGTACTTAGCCTCCCCTTAAAATGCTTATTATAAACACAGGGACTTGTTTTATATTGTGTTGGTAACAATCTCGGGATGACCATGGGTTTACTGATCCCGGCAGCTGCTTAAATTTAAATTTGACCTGTGTAAAGGAGAAGGGTGGATGAGTATTGATTTGAAGTCGGGTCACCCTATTCCAACAAGTCATCCTATTGAGATGCCTACTTCAAACAGGCACTTTCCGTGTCTGACATACAGAGAATAAATATTGATATGTCAGGTTCATATATAACAGCCTTGGGACTGAGTAATGTCACACAGCTTTTAGGGTCATGGTTCGAATTAATGAGAAGTTCAAAAATGTGAGCCCTACAAATCCATAAGGGAATATTCATTCTCTCTCTCTCTCTCTCTCTCTCTCTCTCTCTCTCTCTCTCTCTCTCTCTCTCTCTCTCTCTCTCTCTCTCTCTCTCTCTCTCTCCCTCCCTCCCTCCCTCCCTCCCTCCCTCCCTCCCTCCCCCTCTCTCTCTCCATAAAATCTGTTTAAAATATTCATATCCAGAGCCTCCTTTCCTCCCTTTCCTGCATTTCTCCTTTTCTTTGTCTATTTCTTAGCCTTGTGTTATCTCTAGTGCTTTCAAAGCCCTGTTAGATTAGTGTTACGTTAAGAGTCAATGAGTGACATATCTAAAAAGATATGTAGTGTTGTTGTTAAAAGCAAGCAATCGACCAATGCATAATTGGAGATAAAAACTGGGAAAACAATCCTAGGTCTGGTTAATTGCTGATCTTAAATTCATAATCCATATTTGGTGCTATGCTTTGTTGATCTATCCTATGGTGCTTTCTGAGAGTTATAATAAGGGTTGGTTTTATTAAACATAGGTATATTCTGCTAGATTTTAGCTATTTTCTCATTTCATTCATTATAACCAGTCTATGAAAGAGAAGCAGAACAATGGGGGGGGCAGATTTTGTGTTTGCCCAACAAACGTAAACAGGTTAGTGAATACTGGAGCAGGTGCATTCACATGTGTTAAACTAGTTAGTGCTAATCTTAATTTTTATCCGTATCTTGATGACTTTATTTGGTTAATTTATAGTCAATGTATTTTGTGCAAGTAGAATAGTCACATTCAGTCAGTTTGTGCGAACACCACCTAAATCTCAGTCATTCCCTCAGCATTTTCCCCCTGTATAGTAGCTGCTGATTGTGTTACAATTTATACATTGGTTGCTGTATTTTATTTTATTTTATTTTATTTTATTACTTATTGTTGCCTGGGTATTTATTTATATGGGGGGAATGTCCAGACCAAACATAATTTCTAATGTTGGATTCTCCCCTCTACCAGAGAGAGCCCCCTCATGAAGTGCCATGGCAACACCACTGCATTGTACCGTAGAAACCATTTTAAGGCAGTACAGTAGAAGCCATTTTAAGGCACATAGGCTGTATCTTAACAGAACACACAGCCTGAGGGGTGTTAGGGGTGTCTTAACCCCCACAGTATTTGTTTCCAGAGAGTAAGTCATCTGTGTACCAGATTTGGTTGAAATTGGTCGAGGCATTCCAGAGTTATGCTGGAACACGCAGACGCGCGCACACACACACACACACACACACACACACACTTAATTATTTATTTATTTAAAAGATTTGTAAAATTAAGATTAGCACTAACTAGTTTATGTCTCCCCATCTAAAAGAACTCTTGTTTAGATTATAAGAACAATCAGTCACTGCTAAAATCAGAAAGTTGATTGATGAATCGCTTATAATATTATTTCAATATCTCTCAGTTGTTGAATCATTTCTAGATGAGCAAGAAAAATAAATAAATCAACAGTAGGAATTAGAGCCAATCTACAAACCTAGGAATCCACCTACTTGCACATGCAGTTAATATTCATTTCTGCCCTGAAAAGGGAAAAGAAGAAAGATTTCATTATAAACCGCTATCCATAAATGATGTGTTATCTGTTAGCTAAAGGTTGAGTAATTATAAAATGCTCCTCATTGCACAGTTACGCTGGATAGGCCAGCCCTGTCCATAATACTGGTTGAGTAGTGACCATTGAATCTATCATATTATTTTGCCCCTCAAACCTTTTAAAACAAGACTGAGCCACATTAAAAGTCACACGCAGATTGTGATAAATTACAATCTGTTTCCCCCAGGAAGTGTTTTTGTTGCCATCAGTTAACTGCTGTGGCTGCAATCCATTTGCTGCTCATTGTTTTAATCTAATTGGATATTTTATGGAATAAAAATTAACTCAGCACACATTGGCTTCAAATCTTTGGGCAGTCTGAAACAGCCCTAGTTTTGTGTTTTGATTTTACAGGAAATTGAATCTAGCTATATTAGCCATCAGGAGAGATTAATAGCAGCAGCAACTGAATATAGTTGCCAACAGAACTTTTATGCTTTTCATGAAAATAAGAGTAATATAGGAGTTATTATCTTGGTCTGGGGCGAGATTCAGGTTTGAATCCTCACTCAGTCATGGAATTTATTGAACACATTTGATTCAGAGATTGGCAGGTAGCCTAATTAGTACTTAGTGATATCTACTTATATTGCCTTGAAGTCCTGGAGGAAAAATATAATAGATATATAGGTACACAGACATCGTTACATGTATTTTTTTCTGGGAAAATAAAAATAAACAAGCATAAAAACCAGAACGTTTGTAGCAACAGTAGACCCGCACTGAACAAGAAGGTGATCAATATTCATAAGACGTAACACTTGGCATATTCACAATAAATTTTAATGAACTCAGACAGTATTGAGAGAGTTATGCGTCTTTATTGTTTTTGAGTAGAAAATACATGTGTATTTGTGGCTAGATTTCAGATAAATACAGCCCTCCTGAGCCTTGGAAATAAGAACAGTGAACTTTCACAACTACTGAGTTCTCTTGAAAATAATTTTAGGGGCATTTATAACAAATAATGTACAGTAAAACAAACCCCAATAGTTACAGAGAGCCCTTGTTTTCATAAGAATGGCAGATTTTTGGGCAAAACTTTCAGTGCACGAAAATAAATATATATAAATGTATGATACGTAAGTCATATTTCAGCTTTATGTTCTGTATTAAGCAATGTAAACAGCTACCTTTTTTCAAATTATTATTTTTTTTCTTACAGGGGATTAATTCCCTTTCAGGAATTAATTAATGGATTAATCCCCTTTCAGAATCTGTATTTTTTTTTTCAAGATAGTACGCAATGAATGCTTCAGTGATTTTAAAAATTAGATTATTTAAAACAGCAACTCAAAAGACTACCACCTCACCCAAAAGGCTAAATTATTACTATGGATGTATAAATGAACCGAAATCTGTTTTGAATTTGTGATCTGATTTAAAAAGTCAAGTCGATTCAGATTTTTCATTTGAATTGTCTAGTAGAATCTGTTTGATGTAGGAATTTGATTCAGTAATGATATATGCTCCCATTTAGAAAAAACCAGCATATTTTTGAACTATTTTGAAGGCACCTTAATTTAATTTGAAATGTTTTTTCTCAGTTTACTTCAAAATCAATTTCAAATCAAAAGTTTTATATGTTCTTAATTTTCACAAGATTTTGCCACTATTTTTATTAATATTTCATTTAACATTGAGCTGCCATGGATATAAATTGACTCGTACAGTAAGGAATTTAAAAGCCAATACAGCTAATCCTGAACTTATGATCACAACTGAGACCAAAATTTACATTGCTAAATGAGACATTTAATTTCTGATAATTATGTTAATTTTGCCCATTTTATGACTTTTTTGCCATAGTTGTTAAGTGAATCATGGCAGTTGTTAACTTACTAAAATATAATTATTAAGTTAATCTAGCTTCCCCAGCAGAAGTTCACAAAAGGTGATCACCCGTAATGAACCAATTGCCAACCATTTTCATTTTGAGCACATGACTATGGTTATCTTATGAGTGTGAAATAACTTTCATTGCCATTGTAATGCCTTCAAATGGTCATTAAATGAAATGTTGTGTGTCGAAGACTACCTGTACATCATTTTGAAGCAAGTTGATGCAGAACTAGATGTCACTTTAGAATAGAATAGAATAGAATAGAATAGAGTAAGAATAGAATAGAATAGAGTAAGAATAGAATAGAATAGAATAGAATAGAACAACCTGTTTCCCCAAAAATAAGACCACTCTGAATGATAAGCCCAATTGGGCTTTTGAGCGCATGCACTAAAATAAGTCTTCCCTTGAAAATAATCCCTCCCTGAAAATATTGGTACACAGCAGCAGCCATGAGTGACCACACTCGCCACCTCCAGCACCTCAAAAATAATAAGAACTCCCTGAAACAAAGGTCAAGTGCTTATTCGGGGGGGGGGGCAAAAGAAAATAAGACCCTGTCTTATTTTCAGGGAAACATGGTAGAATAGAATAGAATAGAATAACAGAGTTGGATAATAAAGTAGACTCTCAAGCTATAAACAACCATTTTGGGAATGCTAAAAAGCCCTAGGTGTGAATGAATGTATGCAAAACTCACAATTTTTACATTGGTTTCCAGCTCGGGCTGATCTGGTTATGAACTGGATCTGTGGATCCAGTTTTCTGAAAGCAAATCTTCTTGAAGAGGTGTACCAGACATTCCATTCCTGATATAGTGAATTTTCTACATCCCTACTGAGAGGAAAAAATAGATATTCCATATATAAATGTCTACTGATATATTTCCTGTGGCCTGTACATCAAATAAAGAGGAGCATTTCTCATATACCTGTCACTGCTGAAAACATGGTCAATACCATGTGCTAAATTATTTTTTGGGAAGTCTTGATCAGTAAATGTGGATGTTATTAGACTGGTTCTAAAGAGATTATTTAGTCTCTTACAGGATTTATCTGGCAGGTGGAATTCTAGCAGAATAAGAGAATTGAAAGGAACCTTGGAGGTCTTCTAGTCCAACCCTCTGCTCAAGCAGAAGACTCTAAAGCCGTGATAGCGAATATATGCCATGTGTGCCAGAGGTGGCACACAGGGCCCTCTCTGTGGACATGCACACCATTGCCAGCTGCTCTTCTGGTTTCTAGCGTGCATGTTAGTTGGTCTTTGTGGGCGCAGAGTGCCGGGAAATGGGCTGAAAAAACAGCCAATAACTAGTTTTTCAAGCTGTTTTCCAGTCATTTTCTGGGCCATTTTTTGGCCTGCAAAATAGCCTGAAAACAGCCTGAAAACCACCCAAAAACCAATTGGCCGGCTCGCATGCCTGTTTTCAGGCCAAAAACGGTCTGAAAACACACATGTGCACCGGCCAACTGGTCTTCGGGTTACCAGCGCTCCAGCACAGGCACATGCATGCACATGTACACATGTTCCAGTTCGGGCACTCAGTGCTGAAAAAGTTCCCCATCACTGCTCTACGCCATTCCAGAAAAGTGGCTGTCCACCTTTTCCTTAAAAGAGTCCAATGATGGAGCATCCACAACTTCTGAAGGCAAGTGGTTCCATTGGGTTAATTGTTTTCACTGTCAGGAAAGTTCTCCTTAGTTCTAGGTTGCTTCTATCCTTGATTAGTTTCCATCTATTGTTTCTTGTGTTGCTTTCCTGTGGTTTTGAAAATAGGTTGACCCCCCCCTCTCTTATTTGTGGCAGTCCCTCCACAACTTCTGAAGGCAAGTGGTTCCATTGGGTTAATTGTTTTCACTGTCAGGAAAGTTCTCCTTAGTTCTAGGTTGCTTCTCTCCTTGATTAGTTTCCATCCATTGTTTCTTGTGTTGCTTTCCTGTGGTTTTGAAAATAGGTTGACCCCCCCTCTCTTATTTGTGGCAGTCCCTCAGATATTGGGGCAATGCTATCGTGTCACCCCTAGTCCTTCTTTTCACTAGACTAGACAGATTCTGCAACCGTTCTTCATATCTTTTAGCCTCTAGCCTTCTGTAAGATTGCTTCTTGAAATAACCTCAGGCAAGAGTCCACTTTGGACTCATTTTCTATTCAGATTGTATCCACAATTATATCTCAGACCATGACACCATCTTGATTAAGAGTATAAAGTGTGTCCAGTACTGGCATCTTAAATGGAATCTCTGATCCAACTGATTATATCCTTAAACTATGGGGTTTTTTAAAAAGAAAAAAAAATGAGTATGAGTTGTGGCATGCATTTTTGAATATATTAAGGAAACGCCTGATTAAACAATAGAACCCATCTGAAAAATTCCCTGTGATAACCTTTTAATATAATTCCATTTCTTGCATATATGTTATGAATTATTTTAGTGGTTGCCTGTGAGATCCCTCTCTGTGTTTCAATCTTGGAAACATTGAGAAAGAATATAGTACATAATTAACTGCTGTTCTGTTTTTGTAGCACATGATGCATTATTTTAGGCAATAAGCATAAGATATAATGGACACAGAATCTGAATGTAGGGAACAAAGAAATCAATTCTATCTTACGGCTACAAATGAATGTTTCCAGTGTATGGTTTTATTTTCATCTATATATTTATTTTTACACGAAGGCTCTTGAATCATCACAAGTGGTGATTTTCAAGGAGATGTATGAAACAGTGTATATTGTATTTGTTTTTGCTCCTATTGTCAGAGTGAAAAGTTGTATGCAGCCTTTTTTTCCACATTTCCTTCCTAGAGACGGGCAAAATATTGGTTTAAATCACTGTTTAATCTCTACTAACTTCTTTGAGCTTCCCAAACCAAAGTGTTGTTTCCCACCAGTGGCCAGTGAAGCTGGCAGCAGAGTCGGACAGTGAAGAAGTTGGGGACAAACATGGACCAGTCCTGGGGGCTGAGAAAAGCTCAGACGAGGGCTCTGTGTTGGAGGTAGAGAGGGAGCTAAACAGCAGTGAGGCAGAGGAAGCCTCTTGGCTGGAGCCTCTCCCCAGTGTGCGCATGCACAGAGCTGCCAGAAGACAAGAACAACTAAGAAAGCAGGGTCAGTTTGGGAGTAAAGCCACACCTTGGAGGTGATTGGCCTCTCCCATAGGAAACAAAAGAGGAGCGAATGGGGAATGTGACCTCAAGACTGGACTACTGCAATGCGCTCTACATGGGGCAGCCCTTGAAGAGTGTTCGGAGACTTCAGCTGGTCCAGAATGCAGCCGCGCGAGTGATTGTGGTTGCGCCTCGGTACATCCACGTTACATCTATCCTCCGCGAGCTGCACTGGCTGCCTATTGGTCTCCGGATACGCTTCAAGGTGCTAGTCGTCACTTATAAAGCCCTACATGGTATTGGACCTGGGTACTTGAGAGACCACCTCCTGCCAATTACCTCCCATAGACCATTAGATCCCACAGATTAGGCTTCCTCCGAATTCCATCTGCCGGCCAATGCTGGCTGGCGACGACTCGGAGGAGCTGCTCCGGCCCTTTGGAACGAGCTCCCCGTGGAGATTCGGATCCTCACCACCCTTCAGGCCTTCCGGACAGCTGTTAAGACCTGGCTGTCCCAGCAAGCCTGGGTTTGAGTCCCCGCCCTCCTCGAATTGCTGTGCTTGCTGTGTTTTTTAAATTGTTTGTATCACTGTCCTGTTTTTGTCTTACTTTTCTGTATTTGTTCTCCTTCCCTTGGTTTTTGTTCAGCCGCCCTGAGTCCCTTCGGGGAATAGGGCGGCTTACAAATCGAATAAATACCAATACCAATACCAATTGGCTTTTGCAGGAAACAATTTGTTCCTTCAGTCTTTTCAAGAGTGGAAAGTTCTGTTTTGTGACTATAAGAGACTCTGTGCCAAATGTTGTCTTGCCTTGCATTTGGAAACTAGTTACCTGGCAGCTCTCCAAGTGAGATAAGGTTTGTGTTGATAAATATTCCTCTGAAATATTGTTTGCCAAGCTTTGCTGACTGTGAATGAAATGAATTCACAGTCGTGTAAATAAAAGAGGTTTTGCCAGGACCAAGACTCTGCTTCATGCTTTTTAAGGAAGCCTAAGTCAGAACACAAAGCTTTCCACATTAATCTGATAATGTATATGTCTGAATTTTATGTCTGCAATACTATAATAGATCAGGATGTAAAACATATTGATTAAATTTATTTATCACCTTTTTAAGGTCCTCTGACTCTCTGTAGCAAATTTGCAACAACGAGAAAAAAAATTAATGCACATTCATAAGAAATAAAAGTAGCACCTTTAGAAATACACAGCCTTCTAACTGGGACTCCATTTCCCCATGTAACCCTTGGAGAATATCCAAGTTTTAAAGGCCCATTGGAATTTTAATTTCAATCACTTTAGGCTACAAGAATTTTTTTAAAAAAAAATGTATTATGTTTGTGTGGTATCTCTTTTTCCAGCTAGTTAGGCAGGTATTCAGTCATTTCCCAGAATTCTCAGCAGAGGTCATGTGGAAGAAGGGAATTCTGGAAGTTTAGTGTCAGATATCTGTAGGGTAATGTACTTGGGAGAAGATTAGCATATGTTAAAGAGTCGTGAGTGAACCTCTGTAGCTCAAGTTGGCAAATCTGTTGGGCCAAGGAGACTGTTTGTAATGTTGAAAATATGTTATGGCTGCTCTCATAAAATATCTGCCACTAAGCGGCTTAGCCATGTCCAACATGCTTGTCATGGTAGATGTGAGCAATCATAAAGCATTCATGCACCAAATGGGAAACTGACACTCATCCTCTACGAATGTTCCTTATCACCCAGAATACAATTTCATTTAACTTCATCTTAGCTTAGCTTACTTTTTCCTATTTTTCTTGGCATGGATATACCTTCAACAAACACTGGGGTAACCCTATCCTCTATTTTCTGACAATCCTCATACTTCCTGTTTGCCCAGCAAGACGTTGGTCCAACCAATTCAGGAGAGAAATGTCATTATCAACAGTTAGCTTCCAGCCCACTAGAAAGGAAATTTTTACTCATGTTTTCTGGCTCCAGAGTAGGTTTTTTTTTTATTGTCTCCAAGTCTACAGAGCCCCAATTGCATTATTTTTTAACACTAATAGAGTCTATTTTCCTTTAGTGATAAGTAGCAAACTCCCTAACTTTAACCCCAAAATAGAGTTACTATCTCCTAAGTTTAAGTATTCTGGTGCCTTCCTGATGTTTTGACTTCCACTCATTATCAGTTACAATCCAATGCTAAAAGATTCAAAACTGGAAATCATCATGTTGCCTAAAAAGATAAAGGTAAAGTTCCCCTCATACATATGTGCTAGTCGTTCCCAACTCTAGGGGGTGATGCCCTTCTCTGTTTCAAAGCCGAAGAGCCAGCACTGTCTGAAGACGTCTCCGTGGTCATGTGGCCGACATTAATAAATGCCAAAGGCACACGGAACGCTGTTACCTTCCCACCAAAGGTGGTTCTTATTTTTCTACTTGCATTTTTTACATGCTTTCAAATTGCTAGGTTGGCAGAAGCTGGGACAAGTAATGAACTTATGTGGCGCTAGGATTTTGAACCGCCAACCTTTCTGATCGACAAGCTCAGGTCTTAGCCACTGAGGTACCATGTCCCACTGTTTTAATCAATAGATTTAAAAATCTTTCAGTAAATCTCATTTGGATGATTGGATTCTATCAACAGAATGAAACAATTTATTAATAAAGACTCTTTTAAGCATATTGTTATTTCACCAACAAGAGACTTATTAATATTGTTAAACAAAATGTGTCCCCCCAACACTGGGCTTCTTAGATACATACATTTTATAACCATTGTGAGATATACTGTGGGTGATAATCTGTGCAAATAGTTATGGCAATTATGTTATGACACCAGCAAATTCTTCCTGTGAAAGGAACCCAAAAAAATGAGAAGATGAGGTCCTGGTATTTCTATTTAAGACTGCTTGACTCATCGGGTGTGCATGAATTATATCTGATTGGTTTCAGAGATAGGTAGTCCCTGAAACGGATAATTTCACCTCTTACCCAGACCTGAAGCAAGTGAATTACTAAGAAGCATGCATAATTAGGCCATCTGTAGACATGTTCAGGAGACAGAGATTACCCATGCTTTGCCAGCTTCCAGATCATTACTAAAAGTCAGAGATGTCATCAGAATGAACAATTTGGTTCTTTCTCTAAGTAATGAGAAACTGATAGGTGATGTAAAAAATTATGTGGCAAACCAATTGAAGCAGGTAAGAAATATTTCCCTGTGTTTTGAATTAGGAGTGGGTGAAACCATTAGCACGTTCTACCAGTCCTAGTTTAATGAAAAGGTCTTGGAGGAAACTTCTACTATTCTCAATTTAATGTTCTTTAAAAGTTTAGGGATCTTTATCTCCCTTTTTTTAATGTTTGACTTATCTCAAGACAATTTGAAATGATTACGGATATTTTACAGTGATGTGATAAACAGTGTGGTATGTTATTTCATAAATCATACAAATTTCTATTAGTGATTATGTTTCTGAAAGTTGCTAAAAATTGGAATTTTTTTAGACAACTTATGGTAATTGAGATGGCACCTATGAATGATTGATGGCTTTATTATTATTGATTTTATTGATTTATTATTTATTCCTGAACACCATCACTCTGCTAAACAAATAATTCCATCAAAACTGTCGAACTATTTACTAAGTCTGTGTTACTATTACTATTAATCTTCTCATTGTTCCTATCACCCATCTTCTTCCATTTTTGACTGTATGATTAACTTTGTTGCTTGTATCCTTACGATTTATACTGATTGTTTCCTAGTATGATTTGATTGTTATTTGTATCCCATGACTCATTAAATGGTTGTACCTTATGATTTGTGATGAATGTATCTTTTCTTTTATGTAAACTGAGAGCATATGCACCAAAGACAAATTCCTTATGTGTCCAATCACATGGCCAATAAAGAATTCTATTCTATTATTTCTATTCTATTCTATTCTATGCTATGCTATGCTATGCTATGCTATGCTATGCTATGCTATGCTATGCTACATTTAGCATGGATATTTTATTGTATTGCTGTTGCTTCAAAATGCTTCAGTGTAGTAGATACAAACTGAATGACTGAGTAAAATATATAAAGAGGGTAAACAAAGGATACATTCCAATTAAAATAGTCAGTTGGAAGGAACAAATTCCAGCTAATGCAATAGTTCATTGTTCTATTTTACATTTATATTCTTCCTTTGATATTTTGCCAAATGTCTCCAAATGGATAAAACTTTCCAGATCTTATTCATCGACTTGGCAATACTTGCTCTCTCTCTACTCAGCTCCATAATTAAACATTAATTAATTTTCAGCAATTAGTACGCCAATATATAAGTTCCCCACTGTTCTTTCGCTGTGATACCGTGGAGGGGTGAAACCGATGCGTTGTTTTTTTCTGCCCAGTTATATAGGAAAGGTTATGAATTAAGATTCTTAGCAAGGTTGGAGTTTCCTCTCCTTCTGTGGTCCCATGGGAAAATCTCTTGTCTGTAACATTAGAACTGGAACACTTGCAGAGTTTGATTATAATACAGTGATGGTGAACCTTTTCAGCACCGAGTGGCCGAACCAGAATGTGAGTGCATGTGCATGCATCTGTGTGGGTGCACATCCCAGAGCACCGGAAACCCAAAGACCAGCTGGCCGCTGCACATGTGTGCGCTAGCCAGCTGGTCTTTGGGTTTCAGGCATGCACATGCACACTGGCTAGCTGGTCTCCATACATGTTGGAGCACTGTTACCAGCACATGTCTGTTTTTTGGCCATTTCCAGGCCATTTTCCAGCACTCTGGTGCCCACAAAGATGCACACCGGAAACCAGAAGAGCAGCTGGCGATGGCACACATGTCCACAGAGAGTGATCTTCATGCCACCTCTGGCACACGTACCATAGGTTTACCATCATGGCTATAATAGATCCAAACCATTATATATATTAAGAGTTTGGGGCTGGGTGGAGACTGAAGGGCATCCCCTTCTATGCCCATCAGGTCTGGTCAACTCAGAGATTTTATATGTTACAATATCTTTTGACTATCTCTGGATTTCCATGAATCATTGAAAGAATGGTCTGAGCTTCTGCATAGCCAACCCCATATTTCATTAGACTTTTTAATACCCCCCAATCCTTGAGTCACCTGAATGCATCTCTGAAATCAATCGCATAAAACAGAGAATTCTTCTAGAAATGCCCCACTAAATATGCTATATTTAAATGAGGATTTGCCTTAACTTCATTATAAAAGTACTTTTTCCAATTATACCTTGGTTTTACACCATTCTTTGAAACCTGTTTTGACGTTTCCTCCTTTTTTTTTGTTCTAACTGAGCATGTTAAAAGCACCAAACTCTGTGTTTCTGTCATCCATGCCATAATGGAATTTACTTTGGTGCACCATACAATTTAAAAATAAAAGAAATATGTGCTAGACTTCTTTTGTATCCTTAGCCGCTGATCTATAAATAAGTAGACAGTTTTCAAAACATCTGGAAAGTTGTGTGTTTTCTTTCCCCTTTTCATGTTGTTGCTGAAAATAGCTGAATGTTTTGCATTAGCAGTATCAGTTATAAGTGGGCTAGCAAAATGAATCATTCCTAGACGTAGTTATTTGTCATCCTGTTGCAGAGTGTACTGTATGTGATGTGACATATAACCCAAGAAAGCTGTAAAAACATGACTACATTCTAAACTGCCACATTTAAGAAATAGAGAGCAGGAAGAAAATAGGTGGTGTAATAAGTTTTACTGTTCTTCAGGTTGTGGGACTAAGGTTGTTTTTTTAATCTCTCTTCCTCTCAGGTTTGTATCATTTCTCAGTCTTGGAAGACATTGCTGTTGGCGAAGCGATAGGAAGGATTAAAGCGAATGACCTGGACATCGGTGAGAATGCGAAGTCATCCTATGACATCATAGAAGGAGATGGAATGGATATCTTTGAGATCACCCCTGACTCTCAAAATCAAGAAGGCATTATTAGATTAAGAAAGGTAAATGGCATGAGAACTGGAAGAAATGTGGGTTTGTGGATTCTGGCAATATCCAAAGCAGTTCTTAAAGCAGAGGTGCCCAATTTTGGGTGGGGACCAGAGAAGATATGGGCCAGCTCAATAAAGATATTTGATTTCATAGCTACCACTGTTGATATCAAAAAGACTAAGCAGCAGGATATGACCTGTTTAATAGCTTTTTGGAAGATCACCAAGAAATCCAAGAACTGTAAATTGAGTTGAGAAGTCAAAAATACATCCCAGAAGAGAATAATGAAAAACCATTTTCATAGTGTTGCCAATAGAACTACATTAATGTGTCACGTGTCGTTCCAAGGAGCTGTGTTTCACTTATGGAAGGTCTACCCTTTTTGTTGTTCCATAAGTTGTTACTTGTTTCTAATTATCTTGCAGGTGCACAGGGATGCAATAATCACAGGTATCCCATATCCCAAATACATAGATTTTAGTAATTTTCTTGAAGCCATCACCAAATTTAGTGGTTGTAAATTCCAGCATGTTGTATCCTATGTCCTTCTCTTGTTCTCAATGTCCATCCAACTAGTTTCACTGCAGGGCCCTAGTCCTGATCTCACACAAAGTAAGGGAGTGCAATTTTACAATAATCAACAGATTTCTCTTTTTAAAAAAAACCCTCAGAACAACAATTTACTCTTTCCTAGTACAGAAAGAAGGGATGTGATGGCCCAGTGGCTAAGATGCTGAGCTTGTCAACCAGAAAGGTCAGCAGTTCGAATCCCTAGCGCCATGTAACGGAATGAGCTCCCATTACTTGTCCCAGCTTTTGCCAATCTAGCAGTTCGAAAGCATGTAAAAAATGCAAGTAGAAAAATAGGAACCACCTTTGGTGGGAAGGTAACAGCGTTCTGTGTGCCTTTGGCATTTAGTCATGCCGGCAACATGACCACGGAGACATCTGCGGACAGCGCTGGCTCTTCGGCTGTGAAACGGAGATGAGCACTGCCCCTTAGAGTCAGGAACGACGGTTCCACCACAAAACCGCACTCGACTAAACTGCGTCTGACTAAACCGCGTAGCTGACGTCATCAACAGGGCGACAACAGCGCAGAGACAGAAGCACGCTGTAAACCCTAAACCTAAAATTAACCCCTAAACCTAAACCTAACCCCCCCTAAACCTAATCCTAAACCTAATCCTAAACCTAACCCTTAACCTAACCCTAAACCTAACCCTTAACCTAACTCTAAACCTAACCCTAAACATAACCCTTAACCTAACCCTAAACCTAACCCTAAACCTAACCCTAAACCTAACCCTAACCCTAACCCTAACCCTTAACCTAACCCTAAAGCTAACCCTAAACCTAACCCTTACCTTAAGTTGAATCGGCTTTCTTTCAAAGCGCTATTTAAAGCGCCCTTCTTTTTCCGCGCTGGCTGTTGTTGTCCTGTTGATGACGTCAGCGACGCGGTTTAATCGGGCACGGCTTAGTCGAGCGCAGTTTTGATGGGTCATGAGGAACGACTACCACATATGTGCAAGGGGAACCTTTACCTTTACTTTTTAATACTTAAAGTGTTCCATCGTCATTATGTTCAGTTGGCATTTTTTGCATCTGACTCCCCAAAAGAATCTGGTGGAAAGTATTTTTTTTAATAAATGGAAAAATCATCATTATCATAATTAGGAGGATGGTGACACAAGTGGTTGGAAGGCTGGGCAGGAGGTTAACAAGTCCACATTTGAGACCTGAGAGCTGCCATGGGGTGGGGTTGAGCTTTCACTCTTCACTCCAGCTCCTGCTGGGGACAAGAAAGGACCCCCCCAAAATTGGGTGTCTCCAGGGCAACAGTGATGGCATTGGTTAATCCTTTCAACCTGGAACTGCCTCAGTGCTTCTGACATGTGCAAAATCACCACTGTGATTTCTCCCTTCCAGTTCCACTGTTGAGCTTTCATTTTGAAGTGGGAAACACATGGAGGCCATAAGATAAGCCTAAAATATGTTTAATGTTTTGTTTTGTTTTAATCTTCAATGAACTCCATTTGAACAATGTGATTCAGCCTCCCTGCAGCAGCATCCTACCCAGGCAAAAATTAAATATTTTCCCCAACTTTCTCGGCTTTGTATCAAAAATCTACTATTTGCTTCTTATATAGATTTGGGGAGAGTGATTATTCTAAAATTGTAAGTTTTCACTGTGTTTAGCAGTCATTAGTAGACCCTGGTTGCAATCAAGCACATAGTCTTCACCTAACACACACCATAATAGACACATATCTGTTATTGTTTTTAATTTCAAATATATTTTAAATAATAATAACTTCGTGCATTTGGAGCACTAAGCTGACAAATGCTTTGGACTGGTATGATTTATTGCTGCTGAATTTGCAATGGTTCAAATGATACCGTTGTGTGATTGGCAAATTGTGTATATGCTGATTTCCAGCAACCTATTCATTGGTACAAAGACATAGTAATTTCTGAGTTGGCAGAGAGGCAAGTGCTTGTCATGTTTAGTAAAAATGGCAAAGTTACATTAGAACTAGATTCAAAAACTGCTGATTTTTTTTTAAAAAAAAGATATGAAAATATGAATATATACTTAAGCTTTCTGAAAGAGTTCTGGAATTTTTATTTGTGCTCTTTATATTTGCATTGCAGATTTAAGCTTCTCTATGTTTCTCTTCCCCTTCTCTTTGTTCTGCTGTATGGGACATTGTGATGCAAATTTATATATCTTTCGAAAGCTTGACAAATTTGTACATTTGAAATGTTAATCATTGTGAGGCATCAAAGGGTTGTGTTGTGAATCTTCACATGTCAATGTTCTTGAAGTTGTAGTAGATATTAATCTTGGATGGTCATAAAATTTGTGATGCCTCTTTTTTTTAAAAAAAGTCCTGTAACTCTTATTATTTCTTATCTGCATGTTTCGAATATTTATGAGCAAAACCAATCAGAAGTGCTTCTCTCCAAGACCTATTGAAATGATTGGCAAATTGCAAATATGAATATCCAATCACTCTCGCTCTATAGAGATGCTGTGAATCTGAGGGTTTTTCTTCTCTTTTTTTTTTTCTTGGCACTCCTGATTCAAAGATCATTTTGCATATAGCATGTACAATTGACTCAATTGCACATCAGTTTCTGTATCCAGCCATTGTGTGAGGGCTGTCTCTCTCATCTCACAGTACTGTCTCTTGGAATCCTTATGCACAAAACAATAATAATAATAATAATAATAATAATAATAATAATAATAATAATAATAATAATAATAATTGACCACTGCATGGTCAATTTCTGGAAAAAATAAAAGATAAAGTGGACAGGGAACAAACTTGGTTATGGTTAAAAACAGGTACATTAAAGAAAGAAACAGAGTCACTAATCCTGGCTGCGCAAGAACAAGCTATCCGCACAAATGCCATTAAGGCCAAAATCGAAAAATCCTCTGATGATGCCAAATGCAAACTTTGCAAAGAAGCTGACGAAACTGTTGATCACATACTCAGCTGCTGTAAAAAAATCGCGCAGACTGATTATAAATTGCGGCACAATTCAGTAGCACAAATGATCCATTGGAATTTGTGCCAAAATTATAATATTAAAACAGCAACAAACTGGTGGGAACATCAGCCTGAAAAAGTCACTGAAAATCAGATGGTCAAGATCTTGTGGGATTTCCGTATACAAACCGACAAAATACTGGCGCATAATACACCAGACATCACACTGGTTGAGAAAAATAAGGTCACAATCATAGACATCGCAATACCAGGTGATAGCAGGGTCGCCGAGAAGGAACATGAAAAAATCGCAAGATACCAGGACTTAAAAATCGAAATTCAACGACTATGGCACAAACCAGCAGTGGTAATTCCAGTGGTAATTGGCACACTGGGTGCTATTCCAAAAGCACTGGAATTACATTTAAAACAGTTAAAAATTGACAAAATCACCATCAGTCAAATGCAAAAAGCCGCACTGCTTGGATCTGCACGCATATTACGAAAATACGTTACAACGTCCTAGGCCCCTGGGTGGGGCCCGACTAGTAACCAATGCCAAATCCGGCGAAACAACTGGCCCCTGTGATACAATTGTATAATAATAATAATAATAATAATAATAATAATAATAATAATAATAATAATAATAATAATAATAATACCCATTGGCGTTGGCAAAATCACCATCTGTCACTTGCAAAAGGCAATTTTATTAGGAACAGCTTAACCCTATCAAACAACTCTATTCTGCCTACCCCAGGCCCTTAGGAAGTTGATAGGTAAATGAGAATGCCAAGTCCAATCTATACATCTGGCTGACTCTATGACCAAGAATAATAATAAGGAATAGATACCTGTTCTTTAGTGTTTCGGGAGCAAAGGTGAAGAGGCAGACTAATTAGCTCACCAATATAATCATGATTTATGCACTTAACAACTCTTTTCTTCAAGGTAACTCTCTAAAACCTGTGATTCTAATGAGAAGGAGGCCTTAAACCTCTATCAAAACAAACATCACATTGCTTAAATCTCTAAAGCTGCCCTCCATCTGTTTCTCAATAATTAAAAAAAAAACAATATTCACCTTCTTAATTCTTTGAGCTTCAACTTAACAGCCAAAGAATTTCCTTGCAAGTTGTGCTCTCAATGACCAACTCTAAAGTCTCATAAAACCAATAGTGGGGTCCCTTTAAGCCAGGAAAAAAGAACATGGGCCATGTTTAAATGGGGACTTTAAATGTAATTTTGAAACTCACTTATGCCATGAAGACAAGAGTGTTTTCTTTTCTTTTTTTCTCAGAGGTTTGTTGTTGTTATTACTCATAGGGATTTTAGGCAGAGGTCTTTCCTGTTATATGTACTATTATGTTCTTGCCTTTTTGGAACTGGAATTATTATAATTTGGATCGGAATGTAGTTGGCCTCTCAGACGTGAATGTTTTCATTTTTGCTAATACCAATGTGTTAAATCCCAAGCAAAGCTCAATGTGTGTTGTGCACCTTTAAAATGTGTCCATCCCTCCAATGCTGCTTTGTTTAACTATACCAGAAAGTTAAGCTTCAAGAGAGATATTGTAAAAATGTCTTGATGGTTATGATACACAACTATTCTTATAAACTTCAGTTAAATGTATACCAGAGTGTTCCTCTCCCCATATAACTAGATCTCTATTGTTCTGACTTGTTTGATCTTAATCAAAGAACAATACCTTCAGTCTGGTGTGTCACTCCCCCCCCCCATTTCTGCAAACGATAGAATTCTTCTGCCACATAAAACTTGCTCATTTCACTCTCTTTGCTCCTTAACTACAGTGAACAGAATGACAATTAGCTGAGTTATTAATATGCAATGTAGGTCATTACCAGTACAAAAAAAAAATCTTTCCATAGCAAAAGAAAAAGAAAAGAAAAAAATTCCAAGTGAGAAACCTTTATATGTGGTGTTGTTTTCTTTAAAAAAATTTTTAATGGAGATAGCAAATCTCCAATTTGGTGGGGTTTCACTGAGGCTTACAAAATAAATGAGACATTAATAAATACTCATAAAATTTGCAGCCATGAGAAAAGAAAGGGAAAAGGGATTACACTAAAGTCAAGAAATGGAGGAGAAGCCGATGTATTGTCACTGCATTGTCTTGTTCTTGCCATTGTGACCATCTAGAAAAAGCTTTTGTCTTTCTCATTCTTAACAGCCCTTGGATTTTGAGACCAAAAATTCATATACGCTGAAGGTAGAAGCAAGTAATGTCTATATTGATCCACGTTTCATCAGCATGGGACCCTTTAAGGATACGGCAACATTAAAAATTGTAGTGGAAGATGCTGACGAACCCCCAATCTTTTCATCACCAACGTATCTACTGGAAGTGCATGAAAATGCTGCTATTAACTCCGTGATTGGTCAGGTGACTGCCCACGATCCAGATGGATCTTCAAGCTCTATAAGGTAATCCTGCTTTAACACAATTCTTCCTGCTGAACAATAGTAATATCACCTAGACTTAGATTTACAGTGATTAACAGCCCTCTCTAAGCGGTTTACAGAGTCAGCATATTGCTCCCAACAATTTTGGGTCCTCATTTTACCCACCTCAGAAGGATGGAAGGCTGAGTCAACCTTGAGCCTGGTGAGATTTGAACTGACAAATTTTAGGCAGCCGGCCATCAGCAGAAGTAGCGTGCAGTACTGCACTCTAACCACTGTGCCACCATGGCTCAAAAGGGCTCAGTAGTACATGATACCTGACATACCATCTCCAATCTCCAGTTGTGTTTGGCTTGTTCCCCTACTCCCATGGAGAACTTAAACATTAAATTTAGTCAGATCATTTTCCCACCTAAGTTAAATTAACTCTGTCCAGAGATTTCTAGATTACCAATTAAAAGGAAGTTTTTCTGTGTCTGACCTAGAGATACTATTCATCAATTACTTCTGCATACTGCGCCACTTTGTTTAACTGTACCAGACAGTTAAGCTTCAAGGCAGCTACTGTAAAAATTTCTCAATGTTGTGTTCATGAATTTTCTAATAAACTTAAGTTAATGGACATCATCCAGTGTTCCTCTTCCCATATGACTAAATCTAAACTATTCTGATTTCTTTAATTTTACAAGTATAGCATTACAGAAATCTTTTGAGTGGCCTTATCATACCTGTGCTTGATTGGTGTCTGATATCTTTCCAGGTCCAGAGAGATCATTTTACATTTCTTGGTATCTTTTTTTTTTAAGTGATACTAAACTGATTTGTTATTTTTTTTTGGGGGGGGGGAGGGATGAACAAAAATGCAGTATTCAGCATTTTCATTTGATTTTATTCTGGATTTAAAATCATATTTATAAGAATGATTCTATTTCATGTGATGGATAACCCTTGTTACAATCTTTGATCATTCCGAATGCCATGGAAGAACAAATAAGGAAGGGATAAAAAGAAGAGGACATAATTCCTAAAAAAATAAATAACATTCTTTTTTGTAGGGAGTGGGATTTCCTTAGCATTAAATCAGAAATGTATTTTTTTTACATTTTTAACCTTTTGTGCATGCACAGACCTTATTAGCTGCAAATGTGCACATTCATTTTTTGCCCGTCAAACTGGATGCCAGCAGCAACCCACCCGCATCAAACCATTGAGTTCCCTTAAATTGAGCCAACTGAACAAATGAAGGTAACTGACAGCCAATGAATGAATAAACATCATTCTTGTAAAGTCTCTATTTCTAATGGTATCCTCTCTGTTGCGTCTTTTGGGGGGTGAGGGAGAAGAAGAATTAAAATATTAAAGCCCAATATTTTGCAAGCTTCAAATGATATGATCTTCAAAGATTTCCCTTGGAATGAAAGAAAAGATGAATAATATACTTAAAAAAAATAATTAGAATCCCAGAGTCAAACATAAAAGACCAGATCTACATGTGAAAGTCCAACTTAATTGATGTATTGATTTATTGCTAGTTGTGTCTATGCAGGAATCTTCTCAGCTAAGGGTTAGCACCTGCCTTGAGTTAGATAAGAGTCAATGGGATTCAATAGATGGTGCACTCTATTTGTGGCTATGTAGGGATTCTAGGCTGATCCCTCTTTTAACTCCAATCCCAGGTTTGACCACACCTTCTCTTACATCCAGCTTCTTTTGGACTGCTGAGCATGTTGTAAAACTTAAGAACAAACAATTAAAAAAAACCTGCCATATAATATGTCTGCCAGAATCAGGTTGTTACATATTTTGTAGGCTCCTTGGACACCCATTGTTAGTAATTTTATTCTCCTGCCCACCCCCACCACCAAGCAATTGGGCACTTTTGCAAATAAAATAGAAATGTACAGTCCTATGATCAGAGGTGATATTCAGCAGTTCCAACCAATTCTGGAGAACCGGTAGAGGAACTTTTGAGTAGTTTGAAGAACCAATAAATACCACCTCTGACTGGCCACACCCCCATCTATTATCTGCCTCCTGAGTCCCATCTGATCGGGAGGAAGAGAAGGGGGATTTTACAGTATCCTTCCCCTGCCATGCCCACCAAGCCATGCCCCACCAAGCCACACCACTGCCTATAATCTTCATTTTCCAACTCTACCACTGTTAGAAAATGCATCTACTGTAATCAATTTGTTCATTTTGTCATGAGAGAGATTGGTTTTTTTTTCCCACTAGAAATTATTCAAATGATATCTGGTAGGTCTTTTATTGTATTGTTCTTTAGGTCATGCTGTGAACTGCCAAGAAACTTTTGATTGCAGGGAATAATAAGTCTAACAAAACAAATATACCCAAGGGTATCCTTTGATATAAAAGAACTGGTTCTGGAGGCTGCTATTTTGCTTTGCAGGTTAGCTTAAATGTTAAATATAATTAAAAGAATGTTTATATATTTTATTTAAAAAAAAATATTTAATGTCCATGGGTACCCTAGTGAAGATATACCTACTCCATTTTTCTCTTTTCCTCTTCCTCCTTATCCAAAAACGATATATAATGGCTATCAAGTATATCTGTTCCAAGAACATTTTCTGGCTTAAGGAAATATTTGCCAAAGATTGAATTTGCTGGTCTTCAAGGTGCTTTTTTAAAAAAAAAATCTATGTAAACATTCAGGCTGATCAGAAAATGTCGTGAGGAAAAGTTCTTAAATCCATCACCTTTAGGCACTTCTTCATTTTTAATTGCTTTGGAAATGTTTCTTTGCCTCATGAGTACAGGCCTACACCAAATTCTTTGAAGCCGCCATCTGTGCAATAGGATTATACAAGGCTGGTGGTTAATCAGATAAGAAATTTCAAGTTATTAAGTCACAAGAGGAAAAAATTGGAGGCAGAAATTCCTGACTGGTTATTGAAAGTATATATCTTTCTCTGCCAATAACCCTATTTAAGCCTTGTGAGCATTTCCTGGCCCATAAAATCCACCATGTATGATGGCATTTCACATGTTTTAATTAAATATACAAAAGTAGCATGTGTGTCTCCCCTTTCTCATCTGGATGCAGCTTGATATGCATACTGATTCAGCCTTTGTAATGTTTATGATGCTTATGGCCAGTATTTTTTTAGTGGTGTTTTTTTGTTTAAATGTCTGTTTGCTGAGCTGTGGTCTCTGAGCAAGCCAATGCTTTAATTTCAGTTCTGTCAAGCGCAAAAAATTGGGAGCCTGAGTTGGTTCCTAAATGAATAAAGATACAAACTATTTTTAAACAAGAATCTGAACTACTAACAGTCAAGGTAAATTGTTGGTAGAATTCCTACTGGAATTCAAATGGGGCTGAACTTAGCTCTCTTGTGAATGAAAAGTGATTCTAAACTAATGATGTGCTTGACCCCTCCCCCTCCTTCAGACTCTGCCTGTTCATCTGCTACAAATTCATTTTAATTAATAGATTCCTTAAAGCAGTGAGGTTTTCCCCCAGGCTAATATGAAACCCTATGAAAAGTCAGAATCTTTTTTAGGGATGAGAGAGATTGTGCTTGTGCAAGATCCAAAACATATGTTCCAAATAATTTTTGAAGCATACACAGTCCTATTATAGATGCCTATATTAAGTAGAGCAGAATCTTGTGATTGTTTACTTTTAGCACAGACTGCCATATATTTCAGGACAAATGATAAGGATACTGTTTTCAGATATGGTGTTGTTTTCTTAGCATGCCAAGAATATTTTCCTGGATAATTTAGCTGTTCTGTAGCCTTCATTAATATTGTTAAATCATCACCAGTGACTCTTCGTGATTTTCAAAGTACTAACAAGGGACATGATGAGAGATGGGTAGCACAGCTGGATGAGTGAGCTAAAGAACCGTGATCAGGAGAGTGAATGGAAAGGGGAAGCAGATTATACAAAAATCAATATCTATATGCAACTTTCCTTCTAAAGAGATTTTACACGAAACATACCATAATATGTAGTTATGTACACTTTCCTATTGTAAATCATATCTCTTTCATAACCTTTTTAGTAGACAAATCTAGACATGTGTTATTTTTTCCCTTTTCTCCCCCCCCCTTTCTTAGAAGAATATGCTGAAATAAAATAGAAATGATTGCCATTGATGGTTGAAAGACAGATGTTTCAGGTTCAATAATTGATATACCAAAAACTTCATATCATTCATTTAATTTTATAAATTGAACCATAGCTAGATATTTTTCCATCTGCTCTTGGTTCAGTATGCTTACTATCTAATTTAAAATAATATTTAGCAAATTGATTTATTACCTTCTTTCTTGTTGAAACACATCTGTTGCAACCCTAAATAGAAATAAGAATGATGATCATCTAACTCTATTGAGAATCAGTTATCACTGAGCAATTATTAGCAGATCAAAGGAAGCTCATTACCAGAAATAAATTATTCAGGGATGCACAACTGGAAGAGATTCCAAATTTTTTTTGTGTGAAAATGAAAGATCCAAAACAGTAGTAGAACAGTTGAAGGAACAACAATTATAAATATAGAGGAAACAGCTGATATGAACTACATAAATGATAACTCAGAAGAAGTAATAACAACATAATCAGTACAGGCCAGCAATGTAGCAAACTGTAAACTGACCTCCAGACAAGAAGATTTAATAAAATAAAAATGTGTTATGTGCAGAACTACCAATAGAAAGACTGCCTGCAATGAAAGTAGTGTCCAAAAACAACCCAGCTTTTATAACGGATGTTAATAAGATGCTTGCAAGAATTGACATCTATTGAACAGACTAATCATCTTGCCTAGAGTACAACAATAATGGGAATTGAAATTCAAAAAACTAAAAGCAAAGTTATATTCAGTCCCAAAGTGGAAGATCAAACTGGAGACCAAGGTAAAGAAATTAAGGTCAGATGTGAGTAATTTAAAGAATGTGAAAGACAATATATATATATATATATATATATATATATATATATATATATATATATATATATATATATATATATATATATATATATATATATATATATATATATATATATATATATATGTGTAGGTCTCTAGTTGTTCGGGTTTTCTCCCGCGTAGAATTGGATATGTCTTTGCGACGTTTCGACGAAGTCACATTCGTCATCTTCAGGCTGCTGCTGACTACTTCTGGTTTGGTGTTTCCAGGAGTAGTGTGGGATCTAGGCTGTTTGTCCCTTATAACTGCTGGTAGGGGATTAAGTTTTAACTGCCAGTAGGGGATTAAGTTTTAACTGCCAGTAGGGGATTAAAACTGATTGAATGGGGGCTTGGGTGTGTCTTGATTAGGTGGAAGTGTGTCAATATTTGGTGGAAGGGTGTTCTGTTCTGATTGTTTGGGAGGTTGTGTTTCCTGTGAGGGTAGGAGGGGTTTTGAAGAGGCTGATTGTGCTTTAGCAGTTTGGCTTCTGGTTCTGGGTCGTGCCTCCTCATCAGTTTGTGTTTTTGGTTGTTTTCTTTGTGGATGTTTTTTGGTAGTATTCTGTGTGGCTATTGTGAGTGTGGGCCTGGTCTCATTCTTCATGTTTGGGATTCGTTTGTTAATGAGGGCGGGTTTCCAAAGGGCTGGCAGGCGGGAGGTGTCGTCACGCCTGTTCATGCTATGTGGGTGTTTTTCTATTTCGATTGCTTCCCTGATTATACGGTTGTTGAAGTGTTCGGCCTTGGCGATGGTTCTTGTCTTATTGAAGTCAATTTTATGTCCTGTGGCTTTGAGGTGTTGGACCAGGGAAGAAGTTGGTTCTTCTTTTTTGATTGCATTTTTGTGTTCTTCAATGCGTGCACTTATTCTTCTGTTGGTCTGTCCGATGTATGTGGCGGGGCAAGTAGTGCATGGGATTTCATATACTCCTTGATTTTCTAATTCAATTTTGTCTTTGGGGTTTCTTAGGATGGTGGATATTTTCCGGTCTGTGCAGAATGCTGTCTTGATGTTGTGTTTGCGGAGGATTTTGCTGATTTTGTCTGTGGTGCCTTTTATGTATGGGAGGAGGGCTTTTCCATTTTCTTGTTCTCTGTCCTGGACTTTAGTGGGGGTTTCTTTTTGGATTAGGTTGGTGATCTTATTTCTTTGGAATCCATTGGATGTCAGTACGTTGGTGAGAGTGTGTAGTTCGGTTTTTAGGTGTTGTTCATCAGCTAGGCGTTTTGTTCTGGAGATGAGTGTCTTGGCTACGGAATTGATCTGGGCTGGGTGGTGGTGTGAGAGTGCGTGCAGATAGCGGTTAGTGTGTGTTTTCTTCTGGTAGATGGTGTGTCCTAGGGAGCCGTTAGATTTCCTGTAGACTAAGACGTCCAGGAAGGGGAGTTGGTTGTTTATTTCTGTTTCCATGGTAACAGAAATAAATACCATGGAAACAGAAATAAACAACCAACTCCCCTTCCTGGACGTCTTAGTCTACAGGAAATCTAACGGCTCCCTAGGACACACCATCTACCAGAAGAAAACACACACTAACCGCTATCTGCACGCACTCTCACACCACCACCCAGCCCAGATCAATTCCGTAGCCAAGACACTCATCTCCAGAACAAAACGCCTAGCTGATGAACAACACCTAAAAACCGAACTACACACTCTCACCAACGTACTGACATCCAATGGATTCCAAAGAAATAAGATCACCAACCTAATCCAAAAAGAAACCCCCACTAAAGTCCAGGACAGAGAACAAGAAAATGGAAAAGCCCTCCTCCCATACATAAAAGGCACCACAGACAAAATCAGCAAAATCCTCCGCAAACACAACATCAAGACAGCATTCTGCACAGACCGGAAAATATCCACCATCCTAAGAAACCCCAAAGACAAAATTGAATTAGAAAATCAAGGAGTATATGAAATCCCATGCACTACTTGCCCCGCCACATACATCGGACAGACCAACAGAAGAATAAGTGCACGCATTGAAGAACACAAAAATGCAATCAAAAAAGAAGAACCAACTTCTTCCCTGGTCCAACACCTCAAAGCCACAGGACATAAAATTGACTTCAATAAGACAAGAACCATCGCCAAGGCCGAACACTTCAACAACCGTATAATCAGGGAAGCAATCGAAATAGAAAAACACCCACATAGCATGAACAGGCGTGACGACACCTCCCGCCTGCCAGCCCTTTGGAAACCCGCCCTCATTAACAAACGAATCCCAAACATGAAGAATGAGACCAGGCCCACACTCACAATAGCCACACAGAATACTACCAAAAAACATCCACAAAGAAAACAACCAAAAACACAAACTGATGAGGAGGCACGACCCAGAACCAGAAGCCAAACTGCTAAAGCACAATCAGCCTCTTCAAAACCCCTCCTACCCTCACAGGAAACACAACCTCCCAAACAATCAGAACAGAACACCCTTCCACCAAATATTGACACACTTCCACCTAATCAAGACACACCCAAGCCCCCATTCAATCAGTTTTAATCCCCTACTGGCAGTTAAAACTTAATCCCCTACTGGCAGTTAAAACTTAATCCCCTACCAGCAGTTATAAGGGACAAACAGCCTAGATCCCACACTACTCCTGGAAACACCAAACCAGAAGTAGTCAGCAGCAGCCTGAAGATGACGAATGTGACTTCGTCGAAACGTCGCAAAGACATATCCAATTCTACGCGGGAGAAAACCCGAACAACTAGAGACCTACATACTAACACCCGCGAAAACCTCAGAAAACATATATATATATATATATATATATATATATATATATATATATATATATATATATATATATATATATATATATATATATATATATATATATATATATATATATATATATATATATATATATATATATATATATATATATATATATATATATATATATATATATATATATATATATATATATATATATATATATATATATATATATATATATATATATATATATAGACTCTGCTCTCAACACAAGTCTAATTAAAACAAAATATTAGCTCAGCACCGGAAAAGTTGTTGAAGCTTTGGCAATCATAAAACAACAAATAACAGCAATAACTTGGAAAAATTGAATGCTGTGAGGCACAAATCATCCAACTGAACTAAAATCAGCTATTTCAGTGAAACCAGAGGCAATTGTACCAACGTATTTGGTTCATTGCCGCATAGTTGGGTCATCAGAAGTTTGGAAACAACTGGTGTCAATAAAAACATTAAACTGGAAGCAGTAGAAGAAAGAATTGATGGTTGGAAATGAAAAAAAATAAGGCCTTTATTAGTCCTTATCAACATTAGGGGAGGCATCTGCCTGGTGATTCATTACCACCCTTATTATTTGTAATTGCTTTTTGCTGTGATCCTACTTTCAGTGATTCTGAAGAAAACAAATGTTGGCTCTCAAATAGCAACAATCCAAATAAAATCTCACATTTCCTTTATATGCATAATCTGAAGCTGTTTGGAAAAATCTAAAATTGAAATCCAGTCTTTGACACGCACCATGAGAATTTTTAGCACAGATTCAGCAATGGAATTTGGTATAGAGAAATTTGCTACAGTAGCAATAAATTGGTATAAAATCACAAACACTAATGGAATTGAATTGCCGTATAAGCAAACCATCAGGCGCCATCAGGATGCCATCAGAAACCTACAATTATCTGGCCATTTCATAGCTGGATAATATCAAGTACGGGCAAGTCAAAAATGTGATTAGCTAAGAACACCATCTTTGAGTACATCAAGAGAGAGAAAATTGCTAAAGACAAAAATGAATGTCAGAAATAACATCCAAGCTTTATGGATGTACAATACAAAACAGTGGTGGAATTATTAACTGGACACAAGTTGAAGTGGACTATTTGGACTGAAAAACAACAACAACAACAACAACAACAACAACCTAATAGCTATTCACTATGCATTATATCCCTGTAGTGATACTCATAGGTCATAAGAAAAATGGAGGCAGAGTTTTATCTCAAGATAAATTGTTGAAGAATTTCACATTGTTGTGTTCATCATCATCATCATCATCATCATCATCATCATCATCATCATCATCAAGACTTGAAAGATGGATTTAAAAAAGGAATCTAAACATCTGGCTGACTGTGTGAATGACAATAATAATAATTATTATTATTATCATCATCATTGAAAATATTTTGAAAAAGGTAGTAAACTAGATAAGATGCTGGTTTAGTATTTGCAAAAAAGAATAGAAGTAAATTATTATTATTATTATTATTATCTCTTTTATTCATTAAACATGAAACTCAGTCAACTAAACATTTAAAAATGCGTCACAGATACCATTGACTGGTGCTAATGGTTGCTGCGTGTTGCTCCCAGCATCTAGGTATCTTCTTAAATATATGTACCAAGTATCTTCTTAAAATATATAATGTTTCGATTAGCATAGTTTTTTGCAATTCCGCTATCCATTAAGTCCAGTATTTTACCCAGTTTTTTACTAAAAATGTCCAGCTTTTTGTCTAAATCCAAAGTGGCTTCTGTTTTGATTTGAATTCTAGTTCCTTCAATTCATTCATCAATATGTCTGTGTTCATGTGGCCTTTTTCTGTTTGATAGTTTTCCCTAAACGCTTTACATAAATCCCCTGCTGAAAATAAAGAAATCTCAGGAGTTAGTTGTCTACTGTTCTGACATTAAAGTGAACAAAATAATCTAGTCATTTCTAGCTTTCTTTTATGAAGCGAGCTATGGAAGTTCAGTGCTTGAAATTCATTTTCCAAATTTTACAGTCCTGGGGACAGATACAGTTGGGATATGAAGTGTCTTTTGGAGAGATGATCCAAATTGCCATGCAGCCCTGTTGCTTAAAAAGAACAAGGGTAACCCAAGAGTGGACATATTAGAATCTCAAAGTTGGCTAAATACTTAGAATAACAAAGTTGGAAGGGACCTTGAAGGTCTTCTAGTCCAATCCCCTGCTTAGGCAGGAAACCCTACACCACTTCTGACAAATGGATATCCAACATCTTCTTAAAAATGTCCAGTGTTGGAGCATTCCAACTTTTGGAGGCAATTGGTTCCATTGATTAATTGTTCTAACTGTCAGGAAATTTATCCTTACTTCTAAGTTACTTTTCTCCTTGATTAGTTCCCACACATTGCTTCTTGTCCTAACCTCGGGTGCTTTGGAGAATAGCTTGACTCCCTCTTCTTTCTGGCAGCCCCTGAGAGATTGGAACACTGCTATCATGTCACCCCTAGTCTTTCTTTTCATTAAATTAGACATACCCAGTTCAGTGGTGGGTTGCCAATTTTTTTACTAACAGTTCACGCGCGCATGCACAACACTTCTGCAAATGTTCAGAAGTGTCTGGGTGGGTAGGTGGAGCCTCCCTCCACTACTACCAGTTTGCCTGATCCAGGCCAAACCTGGAGCAACCCACCTCTGACCCAGTTCCTGCAACCGTTCTTCATATGTTTTAACCTCCAGTCCCCTAATCATTTTTGTTGCTCTTCTCTGCACTCTTTCTAGAGTCTCAACATCTTTTTTACATTGTGGCGACAAAAACTGGATGCAGTTTTGGTCATCACTGGAAGTGTGGCCTTACCAAGGCATTATGAAGTGTTATTAACACTTCACATGATCTTGATTTTATCCCTCTGTTTATGCAGCCTAGAACTGTGTTGGCTTTTTTGGCAGCTGCTGCACACTGATGACCAGGCTGAGCCCAAGGAAGGGGTCAAACACATCATCAATCATGAGTCCCTTCATGCCCATAAGCAATCTAAGTCCAGCCCACCCTGAATTCCTTTGTATTTTTAACTCCCATTAATTTACCTTGACCATTAGTAGTTCAGATTCTTGTAGAGAGCTTAAGTTTACAATAAACCTTTATACTCATTTGAACCAACTGAATCTCCTTATTTCCCTGGCACTTGACAATACTGAAATGTACCAATAAAGGAAAATATTTGCAGCTGAGGGTTGAAATGAGGGGTCCTTGGTGTTTTCTGGACCTACAATAGCTACACTAGCACTGATAATGTTACATAGTTTGGTTAATGAAACATCTGCAAGAAGTCAAGCAATCTCAGGCAGAACCAAGTACCTCATACTAAAATGTTATGAATTATAGGCACCTTGGCATGGTTTTATTCAAAATCATGCTAAACTCAAATATATACAGTCCACTGAAAAATGTAATTTGCAGCTGAGAGGAGTTGCGATGAACTGCATAGTTTAGTGATGTGTGAACAGCTGGAGAAGGGTGTCATGTAAGGAAAAGAATCAAGCCCTAATTCACACATTAAAGCCATAGGTTCATGTCAATTAGTTTATTTTTTTAATAATATATTCTCCATCCCAAATATGCTTTCTGAAGAGGCAACTAGACTTCCTGGTTTTTTTTCTTTGAAGATGTTTCGCTTCTCGTTCAAGGAGCTTCTTCGGCTTTGAAGACTGGATGGTGGGTCATGGAATGATTTATACTCCTTGCAGACCGCTGGACATTTGCATTATTTAGCAAGTCATTAAGGTCACCTGGAGGTTTATCTGTGTCATCAGAATCACCTGAGTGGTGCAAATGGGTGTGGAGCCTTCTTGGAACTGTTGAATGGACCATGTTATAGATTGGAAATAGATATAAAAATTGTCTATCTCTAATCTAAGTTTTTTAAAAACTTATCTTTGGGATAACCATGACCTGGATGACTGAGAATCTCATTAGACATATTTTCTCCATGGTGGTTTGTTTTGTTTTTAATATTATACTTCCAATTCAAAGGGGGATATTTTCCACACTTCCAAACTTGCGCTTGGTTTCTTTCAAAACTTTGGTGGCTAATGGTTCTTGGATCTTTCTCATTTCAGCATTCTTCTTCTTTAAGAAAGAATACTTGTATATGCATATGTACACAATCACACACACACACACACACACACACACACACACACACACACACACACACAGTCCAGAAGGGTATTTCATCTTCAGCAAAAGTAAATCATTTTCTTAATACACAGCAGGCTTTAAAACCCCAGATGAAATATTTCATGCCTTCCCCAGCCGTAGCTGTTTATCTCAGTCACCTAGTAGCATGCCCTCTCTGGTTGGCATTGCTGAGATACAGTGATTTACAGTATCAATATTGTGATTCACGTCTCAGCAGGAAAATGCTGAAAGGCTGGGAAGGTTCAGATTTGGTTGTAAAGCTTTAATTTGCATCAATATAAAACAGCATTTTGGTGGAAAGGAATAAAAAGGCAAGGAGGTAGAGTTACATTCAAATCCATATTTCTGAACCATCAATTGAAGAAATGTCTCTCAGTCCCCACCTACTCCCTCCAAACTCAGTTTTCACAACCAGCCACCACTACTCAATAAACTCTGGCACTACTGAAGCAATTTCAAAAGGTATTAATTAGTAACCTATTCTTTCCATCCCCTTTTTATCCATTTGATAAAAATGTTCCTTTGTATGTTGCTTAGATTTTTGACAATATCCTCTTTAAAAAGAATAGTTAAAGTAAAGGTAAAAGTTCCCCTTGCACAAATGTGCTAGTTGTTCCCGACTCTAGGTGGCGGTGCTCATCTCCATTTCAAAGCCAAAGAGCCAGCGCTGTCCGAAGGCGTCTCTGTGGTCATATGGCCGGCATGACTAAACTCTGAAGCCACACGGAACGCTGTTACTTTCCCACCAAAGGGGGTTCCTATTTTTCTACTTGCATTTTTATGTGTTTTGAGCTGTTTTTGGTTGGCAGAAACTGGGACAAGTAATGGGAACTCACTCCATTTCGTGGCGCTAGGGATTCGAACCACCGAACTGCCAACCTTTCTGATCGGCAAGCTCAGCATTTTAGCCACTGAGCCACCGTTTCCCTCAAAAAAGAATAATACTATCATATAATTACCAAAACTGTTGTATGTGATGTATATTGGTCTGAAATCAGAGGAAAAGAGGTTTTTTTTTTCTTCCTGGCAACCTGTTTCTCCCCCCCCCCCAAAAAAAATCTACCTTTTTAATACATTTTGATCTCATGAAGAGTTTGTTGAAAATCAATGCAGAAAATTTCACAAATCCCCAGTTTTGTTTCTGTTTAAAGAGTTACGGAGATTATAACTCGAAATTTGCCCAGGGAGTGGTTTCTTTATGCTACTAAATAAAATTGATTGGAAATATGACTTTTTGCTCCAGATGTAAATTGGAGTTCATCATTTTAATGGAAGGATTGTCTATTTAATGTTCATTTGTTCCTGTGATCTTTCTAAATATGCATTCTTTAATAATTCCAAAATCTATCTGATGGGGCTTAAATTGAACTGAACAGTGAGCAGAAGGTAAATCCTGTTCTGTTTTGTCTTCAAAAAGCTAGCAGTTTAACTGGTATACTTAACAATCAAATCACAGTTTCATGAATATTTGGAAATGTCATCCAATCATCACTCCTTACAGGATGTTCAAGACAATGCCCATATCCTATGGATAGCTCAGGAATCATAAGATTATAAGAGTGGTGCTTTGTTATTGCATTGGGCATTTCTGATTTCTTGAAATAGTTTGATCTTTTTATCTTTTCCATTATCCCTGGGGATTCCTGGGGTTCTCTGTTGTGACCCTTGTTGTTTTCTCTATAAACCAGGGGTTGGCAAATTGAAACACTCAAAGAGCCATTTGGACCCGTTTCCCACAGAAACGAAAACACTGGGAGCCTTCCTGTGTCTTACTATTTCCACAGTGGCCACAGAACTAGCATATGTAGTTGAATTAAATGTTCTATTTTCTTCTGAAACTTTTCTTTTCTTGGATTTACCCATGGTTGGGGGTCAAAAAGCTCAATAAATCATGTGCTGGGTATCACACATTAGTGGTTGTGTCGCATATTTTGAGCGACAGGGAGCTGCAGCAGAGGGAAAGAGCCACATGTGGCACCAGAGCCACAGGTTGCTGACCCCTGCTGTAAACCTTTCTTCCAGGCTCCTTAATTTCATTTCTCATTTCAATTATTGCATCTATAGTGATAGTTTTCAGATTTATTCTTTTGTCACTGCTCTGAATGGTTTGGCCTAGGCATCTCTTTTCAATGTCTAAGCAGAATTCCTAATTGGATAGCCTTAAATGGGACAATGGAAGCAAACAGAAGACAGACATTATTGTAGTCCGTCTTGGTTATATCATCTCCTTTCCTCCACTTTTCTTTATTCTTTTGGTTCAAGGCTTCAGTTACAGGTTTCTTTTAAAGTATTCCATTTTTTAAAAAAGTACTAATTTCCATTTCATGAATATTCAAAGGATCCATTAGTTCCTCACCACCAAGATGGCTAAGCAGTTGGTTCATGCCCTGGTTATCTCTCTCTTGAATTATTATGGAAGCTGTTGGCTGAGTTACCCAAGACTCATGCCAACATTTGATCTCTGTGCAGATTGCTGCTATTTGTACAGCAATCTGTGCAAGAAGAAAGGCAGGACCTTCCTTCTTTCATGTCTACCTCCTCTTACTGCCTGGCATAACATTGCTACTGTTGACCCAAACTATTTTGCATAAGGGTCTATCCAGCAATTTAAAAGAGCTTCTGGTAGTTCATAAATTGACAAATTTAATCCAAATATCAGACCACATGTTTTCTTTAGAATTATGGGGATGGAAGGGACCTTGGAGGTCTTTTAGTCCAACCCCCTGCCCAGGACAGGAGTCCTTATTCTATCCTGGACAAATGGTTGTCCACTCTTTTCTTGAAAACCTCCAGCAATTGAATATTGCAGCACTTTTTATGTCTCTCTCCATTTTTGTTAAATGAATCCCCTCTCAAATTACATTTTACAGTCAGATCACCTAAGGTTTAAAAGCATTAAAACACTATTTTTTCTTGAAATGCTGTGAAACTATTTAAATTAATTAATTTATGCTTATGAATTTGCACCTTCAGATATTATTATTATATACTTTATTAATTAAATATGAAACTCATTTAACATACAAATTTAAATACAGTATACTTTGTGTCATAAAAGCTCATTTAAAAAAAAAATACAGTCAGATTCGATTCTAACCTCATAAGGCTTCAGTAAGGAATGTTCAGTGTCTTCTGGCAGAATTATAACATGAAAATCCAGAAAATACTGTGTTTTTGTTCAAACAAAAATTGCTAAATAGTCAACTAAACATTCAAAAATGCATCACAAATACCACTGACTGGTGCTAATGGCTGATACAGGTTGCTGCCAGCATCCTTCGTATCAACCAAGTACCTTCTTAAGATATTTCCTCCCCCTCCCTTCCTCTTCCTCGTCCTCCTCATCCTCATCCTCCTTCATCATCATTATTGGCTCCTATGGCCTTGAAGCTCCATATTTTATACCCTAATTTTGCAATGTTACAGGATGAATTGCGGATTTTATCCAGCATGGTATTTAGTTATGGGGGCATGGACCATGGTACATTTACAGTTCCTCCTTTTCATCTTTTTCCTTGAAGTTATGTATGACAAAATGTAACCAACATATAACCAACTTGTGATGCAATGCCTTTTCTCAAATCTAGTCCAAATCCGATCCAAATCAGGTCAGAACAAAATTTGGAGAGAAAAACTTTCTAACAATTCCTCATGTAGTTAACAGCCTGAGTTGTGGTATGAGATAGCTAATACTAAATAATAGCTGCATGGTATGGAAGAATACTGGATAGATGCAAATGATGTTTGGAGATGTCACGCTTTAGAATGATACTAAATATGCTTCTGTATTTAAATTTCCCATTAGGATTTAATAGAATCATAAAAACTGTGGTTGCTGTTACTGTATCATTTTTTTCCTCCAGTCCTTTTATTTTCTTGCTTTCTCTTTCACTCTCTGCATGGCCTGTCAAAAATCTGAAAGTTTAATTTCCCAGTTTGGTTTCTTTTACAAGTAATGCATTAATAAAACAATTCCATGAAAATGGACCAGCATAAAAGCTTTCTTGAAGAATTTTCAGAGAGGTCTAAATCACCATTTTGTTTAATGCACCGTTTGAACAATTTACTACTGAGATTTCTTGCTTTGTCAAATTGCCTTTCTTGTGTTTAGGCTGCATAATGCACCTGTACCTTCTCGTTTGCTCTGCTATCAGATCAAAGTTATTTTGTGAGACACCAATGAGATGAGTTCATAAAATGGTCATTTTTAAAAGTATTTTACCCATGAAAAGATCCTTTTTTAAAAACAAAAACCAGCTATTGTCTTCAGAATTGGTTTGCAGCATGCAGAGATGACATATTTATCTAATTACTGTAAAGTCATTTTTGTTGGAGTGCGTGCTGCATCTTTGAAACACACAGACAGGTAGAAAACAACTTTCCCTCTTAATGTATTGACAGAATTATCAGCAGTGACGATGAAATACAACAAGTGCTGTCCAATAAAAGTGATGGATCATCTAATTAACTCTTGATTCGCAGTAGTTTTTGAAAGATTGCTACCGACTGATCTTAGTGATGGCTCCTAACCTTCACGCTGCGAGCATGCAGCTAATTACTCAGTGGACTATAATTCTGCTCCCTGATTCTCAGTCCATCTTTATTTATTTATTTATTGGGCCTTATGAATTATACCATTATCGAGCCCAGTGAATCCACAGAGGCTACAAAGCTGCTATTCAACCAAACATGGATTTGTCAGATTATGAGAGCAAGTGCTACTCAGATCAGGCAAAAAAAAATATTTAAGTGAATAATTGAATAAGGACCTTTATTCCCTAGGTTTTCCATCGATCGGAATACTGACCTTGAAAGACAATTCAACATTAATACTCAAGATGGAAAGATAACTTTGGCCACACCGCTGGACAGAGAAACTAGCACATGGCATAATATAACCATTGTAGCAATGGAAGAAAGTAAGTGATTGTCCGTTTTTATTTATTTATTATTTTGCCTATTTGGTCTTTGGCCACTCTGTTGTGTGTTTCCTATTTCCTTGCAAAGGTTCAGTGAGCGAAAGCCACCAGCAATCATAATTTATCAGTTAGTCTTGTCAAACACAGGGTGGGAGGAGAGCGAAAGAGAAAGAAAGGGAAATAATTGTTTATGCTGAATAATCTGCATGTATTCTTGTTTATTGTGGTTCTTTTTAATCAGATATGCCACCAGAGTAAAATTATGCCAGCCGGGAATGGAATAGCATGGGAAATGCTCCAAGTAATGTTTTTAATGAATACACTGGAGCAGCATGTGTGCGATGACATTTTTATGGCATGTAGATGTCTCTCTCTTTCTCTTTCTCCATTTGAAATAATACCTAGATGCTTGGACCAGCCTCGTTTTCCTTTCAAACCATGAGAAATTTAACAGCATTGCCAGAAATCCCTTCACTTAGTTATTTAGTTTCCTAAAAAGCATTAGCTATCCTGCCTTCCCTTTTAAGGTTTTGCCAAGCGAATGGATAAATTTTGAAATCAGAAATGAGTGTTGGCAACAGAATGTAGACATTTCTATAGTGATTTTACCAGGTTGATGTACTCCAGGTCTAGAAATATATTTTTTTTCCCTTTGGTTCCAAAATACTGGCTTCAATATTAGTGAAGCACACAGCAAATCCCGTCCTCACTTACTCTTATTACGTTACCTAGTTGGGTGATGAAGGAGTTGAACAACCAACCTCAGGAAGTATCACAAAACTACATTAAATTGTTTAAAATATATTTATTGAGTTTTAAAGATGTCTGTTCGGATACAAAATTAATTTAAAGGGAGGGAATGAAGGGCAATGGGTCTACTATAACAATTCCAAGCCAAAAATAATACAAACAATTCAGGCTGGTGATGTAGGAGATACATAATGAATTGCAAATTGCCTCGGAATCATTGACTGAGATGGGCAGCTATAAAAATTGAACAAATAAATAAATTACTGAAAGAAGTCTGATGGATACATCAATGGATGCAACCTTACAATATATTCAGTTTGCGCAATAAAACTCAGCAAATATTAGTACTTATGGCAACTTCTGGCACTGAACAGACCTAATTCCAGCTAAACGGTCTTGATGTTTGTTACACAATGCTGAGGCCTAAAATAATGTAAGGTATATTTTTGGTTTGCTTTTTTTCATGGCAAAAAGAGGTCCTGAAACTCGTTTTCTGGTTTGCAACATTTAATATACAAATTTAAATACACTTTGCGTCATAAAAGACTCATTTAAAAAAAATACAGTCAGATTTGTTTCTAATCTCATAAGGCTGCAGTAAGGAATGTTCATTGTCTTCTGGCAGAATTATAACATGAAAATCCAGAAAATCCTGGGGGTTTTTTCAAACAAAAATTGTTAAATAATGAAGTCAGATCTGTTCTGGAAAATAAAGTAGTTTGTGATGTTTGAGATACAATTAACAAGCCTACTGCAAGGTCAGTTCTGGTGGTAGGATTCATTTTTTTTAGTACCAGTTTTGTGGGCGTGGCTTGATGGGCATGGTTTGGCTTTGTGGGCGTGGCTTGATGGGCGTGGCAGGGGAAGGATACTGTAAAATCTCCATTACCTCCCCACTCCAGGAGAAGGTTACTGCAAAATCCCCATTCCCTCCTGATCAACTGGGATTCGGGAGGCAGAGAACAGATGGGGGCAAGACCAGGAAGAGGTGGTATTTACCAGTTCTCCGAACTACTCAAAATTTCCACTATTGGTTCTCCAGAACTGATCAGAACCTGATGAATACCACTTCTGGCCAGGTCATATCCAGAACACCAGAAAATATTTCCTGTTCTGTGGAATCTTGCAGTAGGCCATTTAGAAAATAGGTTGTGTTCATCTTTGATGGGGAAAATATAATAATAATCAAAAGTCTGATAAACTTTTTTTCTGACTAACACACTTTATAGAAAGCATAAGCCACATCTTAATTGGATTCACAGAGTGGTAAGGTTTAAGAAGAGGAAAGGTAAGGGAGGAAGAAAGATAGGCTACTTATGCAGATGAAGGTTACATGTGAGACAGATTACAAATACTTTACTAATTAGCAATTGCAATGTATTAAAATCAATTGTGTTTGTTAAGCCCTTCTGAGATAGCCGGAAACATGTTGATGTTCTATTGTTAAAGTCCCAATTTCCTAAAATCACTTTTGAGTCCTGAGAGGTTGAAGTGCTCTAATGTTATGGTGTCCTTCTTTTGAGTTCTGATGTCAATCTTGTATATGTTAATTATTTTATGCAAAGCTTCTCCTGTTTATCCTCTGTAGAATCTAAGAGAATCATTACTGGAAGATGATGGCATGTATCCACGATGGCAAAGATATGGCATGTGTGCCAGAGGTGGGATACAGAGCCCTCTCTGTGGGCATGCACACCATCACCAGCTGCTCTTCTGGGTTCTGGCATGCACGTGCGTGACAGCCAGCTGGTTTCTGCACACGCAGGACTGCCAGAAACAAGAAGACCCACTCACCAATGCACACATGCACACCAAGCAGCTGCTCTTCCAGTTTCCGGTGCTCCGACATATGCAAAGACTAACTGGCCAGCGCACATGCACACGCCAGACCCCCAGAAAGCAACTGCACACCAGGCAAGCAGATGCACACCAGGCAGCTGATCTTCCGGGTTCTGCTGCTCCCACATGCGTGAAGACTAGCTGCCTGGCGTGCATTCCAGAACCCAGAAGAGCAACTGTCCGGTGCACACATGCGCATCGGGCAGCTGCTCTTTCAGTTTCCAGCACACACACCGGTGAGCGTGTGTGCATTCTGGTTTTGGCACTTGGTGCTGAAAAGGTTTGCCAACCCTGGCATATATCATATTGGAGGAAGAGCTTGTGAAGGTGTTTCTAGTCTTGCCTATAGGTTTCATGAGTCCTGAAATAGTGATCTTAGTATAGATATGAGTAGATATCTAGTTTGTTGCAAAAAAGATATCTAGTTTATTAAGGAACTGGCTCCCATGTTGGTATTACTGACCTGTTGTTTCCTGTTGCTTGTAAGAATTCAGGTTCAGCAGCAAACTGAATGTTAGTATGGATCTGCAATGCTGGACAAATGCAGTGTCATTGTCCAGTATGGGCTACAGCTTATTAATAATGAATTGTGAGTGCATTTGAGATTAGTAACATCTGGCATGATTTCATTTTTCATATCTGGGGATGACGAAGAGGATCCTAGAAAAATTGTAATTTAGAGACCCCGATGCATAAACGGACACATGCATGCTATGTATGGTCTCCTTCTGGATACACATGATCTGTTTTCCTATTTTATTTTTTCTTGCTTTTCAAATTGCAAGTCTCCTAGTGTTGTGTGGAATCTCTTATTACCATGATTGAAGAATTGTCACTAAAAGCAACATGATAGTATGAAAGAAATTATGAATTGAGAATGTAAATGATCTTTTGAAGAATATTGTCCAATGAATCAATATACAGAATCATGATCCTAAAAGAAGATTATTTCATAAAATGGATGGATAGATGGATGGATGGATGGATGAATGAATGGATGGTAGGTAGATAGAAGTCTGAATATATATTAGTGCATACCTTTTGATTGTGTCCCTTAGTATCCTCTTACTATGATAAATTAGGTTGTTGGAAGAGACATGTCCATTTATCAAGAACTTTGGATTTACCATCCCAGGATTTTGGCCAAAAAGTGTTTCTTGAAAATGTGCATGTATACCAGGTATGAAAGGTTAAATAGGTAAAGTGTATCAGCTTCCAAACTTTGGATTTTTTTATTATTAAAGTCAAGAAAGATTAAGCAATACGATCAAGATTTAATTTATTTAAAATTGAGTCATAGCATCTTTTATGCATATGCAGTTATCATTACATTCTTACATTTGGTTTAGGATTTATGGGGTATATATAGTTTGCTCTGACTTTTTTGCAATTTGTTTTGATTTGATTCTACTGCTTTGTTTTGCTTTGTTTTCTTTTTATGATACTATAATAGCAATTAAAACTAATTAAAATCTCACTATTATATATGTTATAGTACCCCCTACAAACATACTATATTCTCTCCTTTTCACAAAAGAGATTAATCTAATTTTTGGCACAGGAAATCTTCTAGAAACTGAGAATTCAAACCAGAGAGAGAAGAACATTTAGAAACGCTTCTGGCAAATGAGGTCATAGAAGGATCTTATAGAACAGGCAAAATGTGAAAGTTTATTTTCAGTTGGAAAAATTGTGACCTTTGCAGAACAGAAGAAAAATGAACTGTGTAGACCTTTTAGACATTAGGGAAATAGCAGTTTGAACAGATGCCATCACCTTCCTGATTCTTTCTGTATGGAACAAAATTTTGTTAAACTGAACTGTGGTTCTATACTCCTAAATGTTCCTCCCTCCCCCACAATAAACTGAACCCCAAGTCCATATTGGTGCAAATAAAATCTATCTATCTATCTATCTATCTATCTATCTATCTATCTATCTATCTGTCTATCTCTATCTTCTATCATCCATCTTCCATCCATCCACCTATCCATCTGTCCGTCCATCCATCCATCCATCCATCCATCCATCCATCCATCCATCCATCCATCCATCCATCCATCTATCTATCTATCTTCTATCATCCATCATCCATCCATCCATCCATCCATCCAACCATCCATCCATCCATCTGTCATATATCATATACCATATATCTATCTATGTATTTGTTTAAGTTACTAAAATAATAAATTACAAATGTGACCAGGCAGTTTTCTGTTTTCCTGTTATTGTTGGTTTTGGGGTTTTTAATGTTTACTTATTGCAAACATGTAAAATAAAACAACAGTGGTACAAATAATTAAAGCCAATGGTTCAAAACAACAATCATTCAGATACATAAAGCAAAAGCACATTAACAACAGCAGGGGTTGTTAACAAAGAAACACAAAGCATAGGGGCAAAATCCTGTTTCATTAAAGTAAAATAGACATAATGTATTTCCTTTAAAGGCCTTCATAGATGAAAATAAACCTTCAAGTGCTATTGAAAAGATGACAACTTCATTACTAAATGACTTTTCTCTACTAAAGGGGCTGCAATGACACTTCTATTTAAAGAGACACTTTCTATTTAAGCTGGAGGACCTGAAATTAAAGTCAAGATTAGCTATTAGAAGTAAGCATAGATATAGGTTTTCATCAGAGGCAAGAAACCAGGAGCACTCTGGGTTTATTCCATGCAACCTACACACAAGCATCTGATCTACTAATGGTCAAGCCAAATTGGTGCCAGATCAGAGTCAATGGATCTAAAGGGGGACTGGACTTTTGTCTCTTTCATGTGTGCCAGACTGATGATGCATTTGACCCCACCCTGAAGCTGTCTTCTTTGTTTTCTCCCACATTTTATTTTGCTTATTAAACTTCAAGTTATTTCAAACTCACTGATGTAGAAATGTGTGCATCTTCAGTTCTTAGATTTATTCTACAGTGGTTCATAGAACCTTTTTCTCCAAGATTATCACTCTGCCAATCTTTTGACCTAGACTGAAGAGAGAATGATGGGTCCTAAATTATTAACTGCCAATTATTTATTCCCAAGGTTGAGTTAGACCAGAACCTGGGTTTTGCACATCCTAGTGCCTAACTCCGTAATCATTACCAGTCTCATAGGTTTTTATTAAAAACCAAGAAATATTTTTTTTCTCTGCCAAGAGCCGAGGTGGCTCAGTGGTTAAATGCAGCACTGCAGGCTACTTCAGCTGATTGCAGTTCTGCAGTTCGGCTGTTCAAATCTCACCAGCTCAAGGTTGACTCAGCCTTCCATCCTTCCGAGGTGGGTGAGATGAGGACCCGGATTGTTGTTGGGAGCAATATGCTGACTCTGTAAACCGCTTAGAGAGAGCCGAAAGCCCTATGAAGCGGTATATAAGTCTAACTGCTATTGCTATTGCCATGTTTAGAGAATCTGTCAGAGAAAAAGAGAGGAGAAAAGATGTGTGTTTGTGAACATCTAACATCTCAGCAAAGATATGTGGCATGATGCTTCAATCCAAATGGTCAAGCCTGTAAAAGTAAATGTTCCCCTCGCATATATGTGGTAGTCATTCTAAGGGGCAGTGCTCATCTCCGTTTCAAAGCCGAAGAGCCAGCATTGTCCGAAGACGTCTACATAGTCATGTGTCCGGCATGACTAAATGCCGAAGGCGCACGGAACACTGTTACCTTCCCACGAAAGTTGTTTCCTATTTTTCTACTTGCATTTTTACATGCTTTGGAACTGCTAGGCTGGCAGAAGCTGGGACAAGTAACAGGAGCTCACTCCGTTATGAAGTGCTAGGGATTCAAACCGCTGAACTGCCAACCTTTTTAATTGATAAGCTCAGCCACAGAGCCACTGTGTCCCTGTTCAAGCCCTCAAGTAGATGTAATTCATTTGAATTTTAAAAAAAACTTCTAAACAAGTGAATCTCATAATATATATATACATCTTTTCAAGCCATTAAGTAGATATCAAAATCTATTTTTATTTTTTATCAGATTCACTTGTTTGGAATTCTTTTTAACTCAATTGTAGCCAGATCAGTTTAGAGCTGACCTCAACTTCTGATAATTACATGGATAGACACATACAGGCAATAGCTTTGAAGCTGTATGCTTTTTTCCCCTACTTTCAGGACAATAATTTTAAGCTCCAAGTCTTGGGAATTCCTTGGCTATCTCTCATTCAAATTTGAATCACATCATTAATAATCCCACTAGATAGACAGTAAGAATATGCTGCTTTTGAATCCAACAGAAGGAATTTAGAAATACAATTGATCTTAAGCTTTTTTTTTTAGATAATCCCAACCAACTTGCATCAATGCAGCATTTATCACCAAAGAAAGCCTATTCTTATTAGAATTGTGATGAAACAAAGACCAAACTCTGTAGCATTTTGTGGGGAAGAAAAAAGAACTATTGAGAAAATATTGAGTCTTTCTTTTTCTCCCTCCCCCCTCCCCCCTCTCTGTGTTTGTGGATGAAGGCCATGTTTAAGAGAAATAGAATCAATTCTGCTTGCTGCATATGTGAGAAACATAATGATTGAAACAGATAAATGATAATCTCCAGAAATTATCACTGAATATTTATCAATGGTTTTAATTACTGGAAAATTAGGAAGATCCTTATTTGGAACCTGGGACTCAATTTTGTGTTTGTCATAAATCAATTGTTTCTCCTCCTAAACTGAATGGACTTTCCAAGCAAAAATAGGCCCTGAAATTATTCTAAAGAATTAGAGGCACTGAGATTTCAGTCCCCAAAATCATTGAACAGGGGGGGGAAATACTTTCCAGATGCAACCCTCTTTTGAAGACAAAATTGTTTGTGTGGTTTTAATTAATTGGGCAACAATAATACATTTGAAATAGATTGGTCAAAAGGGACCAATATGCAGTACAAAAAAGTTTTTAACAGCATTTTCTTTCAGAAAAGGGGTTATTGCAAAAGACACAGAGGCTATAATTTCTACTAGGACAGATACCTCTTCTGTCATCTTGTTTCTCATAGATTTCCCTTAAATTAATATTTTCAAAGAATATAAAAAGTTTAGGAATAAATAAACAAATAATCTACTTTTTGAATTGTCCCCTTCCTCTGCACCAGCTTTAGCCCACTCTAAAACAGCTCACTTGTTCCTGAAAGACCTTCTTAGCTCTTATGACAGTGATGGCAAATCTTTACGCACCCAGTGCCCAAACTGGAATGTGTGCCTATGCACACGTGTATGCACCAAAGCACCAGAAACCTGAAGACCAGGTGGCTGGTGTACATGCATGTTCTGACCACCTGGTCTTTGGGTTTATGGCACACACATGCTTGATGGCTAGCTGGTCTTCGCGCACAATAGAGCTTCAGAAACCTGAAGCCCAACTGGTGACAGCACAGATAGCAATAGCAATAATAGCAATAGCAGTAGACTTATATACCGCTTCATAGGCCTTACAGGCCTCTCTAAGCGGTTTACAGAGAGTCAGCATATTGCCCCCAACAATCTGGGTCCTCATTTTACCCACCTCGGAAGGATGGAAGGCTGAGTCAACCCTGAGCCGGTGAGATTTGAACCGCTGACCTGCTGATCTAGCAGTAGCCTGCAGTGCTGCATTTAACCACTGCGCCACCTTGGCTCTTGATGCCCACTGCCCTCTCTGGCAAGCTTGCCATAGGCTCACCATCAGAGTCTTATGATTTCTGGAGAAGGGGAGAAAATCTCAATGCAGATCTCTTAAAGTTTCCCTCATGAATGAAAGTAAGTGATCTAGGTTTGCCCAATGGAGTTGATGACTTAGGGTAGATATGTAAGGCAAATCTTCTCAATGCACATCTCTTAAAGCTTCCATTCCATTCCATACCTGTAATTCTTCTCATGAGAAGAATGGAACGGAACAGAACAGAAAGGTTGAAAGGGTCCTTAGAGATCTAGTCCAACCATCTCAAGCAGGAGACCTTATACTATTTCATACAATTACTTTCCATTCTAAAAATTATAAAGCCTTCAGAGATAGTGGTTTTAACTGCCATACGAAGAAGCTGTCAGGGTTTTAATGCCCCCAATTAACTCATTACCCTTGAGCCAACTTTATTTTTCTTTTTTTAATTTTTTATTTAAAAGTTTCAAAAGAAATCCAGTTATTTATTAGGAGCTACATGTCGGCAACTACCCGAGTGAAGTCAACTCTGCTGCATGTAATTTACGGCTGAACTCTGACCCTGTTTCCCACCTCCTCCCTGTGTGTCCTAAATTACATTCTCAAACAAGGCAGTTTTGCGGGTTGTAGAAAAACATGCCTCTTAGACCAGCTCCAGTAATCTGAGATCCAACCTTGAAAAAGGATCATGTGGAATGTGCTTCAGAACATGGCTGCCGATCTGTTCTGTCAGTTCTGCCCTCTCCTGCCCATGGCAACTCGAGAGCAGACTCTGGAATGCTTTGCGACTTGACGTAAGCATGAATAGATCCCTCATGAATGAAAGTAAGTGGAGTTGATGACTTAGGGTGGATATGTAAGACAAATCTTCTGAATGCAGATCTCTTAATGCAGGGTTGTCCAAACTTGGGAACTTCAAGACTTGTGGACTTCAACTCCCAGAATTCCCCAGCCAGCCAAGTTAGGAGTTGAAGTCCACGAGTCTTAAAGTTCCCAAGTTTGGACACCCCTGTCTTAAAGCTTCCACATTACAAAATGGTAAACCAGAATGTGGAATATTTTGCTTGTACTAAATAGACACATATAAAGACATGAGAGATAGAACCCCAGACATGTGACAGGGTTCAAAATATAATATGCAGTTGGTTCCAGGCTTAAGATTTGTGAATTATTGCATTCTGATGTGTAGCTGTTAGTCAAGCAATTTCACTACAAGGGGCTAAGTAGATATTTGGTAGAAAAGTCAGCTACTCAGTTCATCAAAATGAAATCGTGGAAATGATTAATGCCATTATTGATTTGATTGTTTGTCCCCCCCCCCTCTCTCTCTCATTCACACTTGGTGATAGAAAGTACTTTGTAAGTCAGGAGCAATATTAAATTAATACATAGAGTAAATCAGAATCAAAACAGGCCAAGCCAGCTTTTCAGTCCTAGAAATGTACAGTCCAATCTTAGAATACATATTGAAGAAGAGAAACTGGTTTCCTGGGATTAGTCTTTGCTCTGCCATCCAGGAATTGGAAGCATTTCCTCTAATTGTAAATGTGTGACTCAGAACTAGAATAGAATAGAATAGAATAGAATAGAATAGAATAGAATAGAATAGAATAGAACAAAACAAAACAGAACAGAACAGAACAGAACAGAATGCAATACAATGCAATACAATACCATAATACAATACAATACAATACAATACAATTCTTTATTGGCCACACACAAGGAATTTATCTCTGGTGCATATGCTCTCAGTGTACATAAAAGCAAAGATACATTTGTCATGAATCATAAGGGTACAAATAAGCAATCAAATCAAACTAGGAAACAATCAATATAAATTGTAGGAAACAAGCAACAAAGTTACAGTCATACCAATCATAAGTGGGAGGTGATGGGTGATAGGAATGAGAAGATTAATAGTAGTGCATATTTAGTAAATAGTTTGTTAGTAGTGAGGGAATCATTTGTTTAGCAGAGTGATGGCATTTGGGGAAAAAACTGTTCTTTTGCCTAGTTGTTCTGGTGTACAGTGCTCTATAGCTTGTTTTGAGGGTAGGAGTTGAAACAATTTATGTCCAGGGTGTGAGGAGTCTGCAAATATTTTCACAGCCCTCATGCAGTGTACAGTGGAAGGCGGATTGGTAGCATATTTTTTTCCTGCAGTTCTAATTATCCTCTGAAGTTTATGTCTGTCTTGTTGGTTTACAGAACCAAACCAGGCAGTTATAGAGGTAACAAACATCATATAGAAAGTTAAACTTGAAGACTTTGTCATTGTTTCATACTTTATCCAGATAACAAGGCGTGCTTTGCAAAATGGATTGGCTATTTTTGTGCTCTAACATGTAATAGAGAACCTTGAGTGAAAGTCAACTTTACCCTGGAAGCCAATTTTACTGCAGGAAGATTCAAAGGCAGATCAATATGTTTATTATAACATCAGAGATGGTGAGTGTTCTGCGGCAGCATCTTGTGAAAATATGACAGTGCTTCCCACAATTTATTTTCCTCGTATTGGGTGAGAAAGGGTAAAGAAGAGTCCAGAGGAATAAAGTTCAATCTATCATTTATACCTGCGATGGAGAACCTACCGTATGTCAGGCAGCCAAGGTGACATGCAGAGCCCTCTCTGTGGGCACACAAGCCATCACTCCACCTCAGCTCCACCATGCATGCATGCCTCCTGCCAGCCAGTTGGTTTCCGGGTCTCTGCAGTACATGTACGGAGTTGGGGTGCATGCAGAAGATGTGTGTGCATGGGTGGGGAGGTCACATGCGCCTGCACAGGGGCAGGGGAAGCATGAAGGAATTTTGTGCACATGCATGGGGTGGCAGGCGTGCATGCATTGCATTATGGGTGCACGTGCATGCACACAACAACAAAAAGGTTAGCCATCACTGATTTATACAGTTACACAACAGGATTAAGGCTGTGCAAGGAAGGGATCAATGTGTAGCCCTCATTTTGATGTTATGTCAATGTGGTCAGAGGCTTTCATCCAAATGATAAACGTGCCCTATATGCATGGCATCACAGCCACACACCAATGGGACCAAGCTTACAGCAAGTTGCTGCTTTTGCTATCCAGATCTCCCTTTGCAGATGTCTCCACCCTCAGCCTAAATTTAAAGGCCTAATGAAAAAAAAAAGGGGGGGAAATCAGATATCCCATAAGGTTTAGCAATCCTTTCTCTGCAGCTTGGGGGAAGAATGATGCAGACTTCCAAAGGGAAAGAAGAAAGAGTAGGTGAGAATACTTCAAGCCTGCCAACTGTATGGTTTCCAGGGGATTATACTTCAGGCTTTTAAGTCCGTTGACAGTAAATAGATTGTGCAACGGTGCTATACAAGCTGCTCTGGAAATTGATCTCACTGACTTCAGTGGCATCTCCGAGAAGAAGAGTTGTCAGAAGATGAACACAGGGATTCTGTGAATTGAATTGTGCCCGAAGCATGTAATTCTGTCTCATGAGGATGTAATCTAGAAAGAAGTCAATCTCTTTCACGTCTTAGAACCTGCACTTCTCAATCCCTGGAAGAATCCCTTAACTTGTGATCCCAAAGGAATGTCATTGCAACTGGGATAAAGGGCAAAGAACCAGGAGAAGGAAAATGCCAGATTGAAGGGTCAGGCTCATAAAGAGTTGTGGCCTCTTCCAGAATCAGAATTGTAACTGGGAAGGATCTATTATTGTGACCTGCCAGTGGCTAGCAGAGCTGGCAGCAGATTCAGACAGTGAGGAGGTTGGGGAGGAACAAGGGCCAGTCCTGGAGTTTGAGGAAGGCTCTGATGAGGGCTCTGTGTCAGAAGCCAGTTATCTGCCTTCAGAGTAAAACATCAGTGAGGCATACAAACAGCTGAAGCCTGTTCCCAGTGTCCACGTGTAGAATTGCCAGACAAATGGAACAGCTAAGGAACATGGTCGAGTAAGGCCACAGGTGGACGGTGAATGGCCCCTCCCATAGGGAATAAAAGAGGACTGAAAGGGGAGAGTGTTTGCAGAAGACAATTAGTTAATTCCTGCATTCTTGCCAAGTACCACAACATCTGAAAGAGATTGGCCTGGCCACTCTCCAAGCCTTATAATGGTTGGTAATTGTGAGCTATCTTGAAAGACTGTGGAAGAGGAAGGACTTTGCTGTAGAGGAATTCACTGTAAATTAAATAAAAGGGGTTTATCAGGATGAGGACTCAGCTTCGTGCTGCTGGGGAAGCCTAGATCAGAACATCTATGTTCCTTGAGTTAAAGAAGCCATCCTAGAATGAATGGGTAGTGGAAAACCTCTGTTAGAGTTTCTGTCCATACTCACTTGCACAAAACTCTGTTTTGACTTTGTTCAACTAGATTTCTGTGTCTCGGCCTCAAGTTCAATTCCACTGAATCCTTGGAACTATGACATTATTTTCATCATTACAAACATGGACTGGACTTGTCTCAAAACTGCTTTTCAAAAGGCAACTGGACTTTCTTGGCTCTTTTGCCTTGAGAACATTTTGCTTCTCATCCAAGAAGCTTCTTCAGGAGAACTAAGAAAGTTTGATGGCCTTTTGAAAAGCGCCTTTGAGACAACCATGACCTGGATGATCGAGAATCTCCATAGACATGGACTGGACTTCTAAGAAATTTTGCTGTCACCTCACCATTATAAAGACTCATCAATGAACTGGCTTTTGCTATAAATTTACTTTCATACTGTATTATGAACATAAAAAACCCCAAACAAGTCCAAAAGTAGATTTCAGATCCACTGATTTTAATGAATTCTATTACACTCCTTTCTCTGGATTGAATTGCAGCATTTGCTGTGGAAAATCCAAACAGAAGAACCAAAACTTGGCAGTTTTTTGCCATTTTAATTTCTCCTGTTTTTCCTCAGGCTTGACAAATAACACATTAGTGGGTTTTATGATTCTCTTTAAGTGCACAATTAATATTTCTATTGACGGCTGTTTTAAGGTTATAGCAAAATCAAAATGTGGAGGGTATTTAAATTTATTTTTAACTTCCATAACATCCACTTCACTATGCTTGCTCTCTGTAATATATGGAGAACAATGGAATTCCTTAAGACTTAAGATTGGATTATTCAAGCTTACACAGTACTTATGCAGTTGTGCCCATATCTCAATTACAATGCTTCTTTCCCTGCTTATAGTACATAGATGCCATTTCAATCTTATTAGCGTGAGGCAAAAACCTGTCTACATACATTGTTTTCCAACTTAGCGTTAATACTTCTGTAGTGTCCTCACCTTCCGTCATGATTAATTAAGTGATGCAAACAACAGTAGATACAAATGGGGATTTAATATTGTTCAGAATCGCATGAATAGATTATAATAGTGGCAACCAGATAACTACACTGAGGAAGGCAGGCAGAATTTAAATGATGATAATTACACCCACAGAATGTATGTTTGACCTGCACTGTTCATATAACTAAATTAAAAGCTACTTAAATTGTAGAGTTAAGATACATCTTAAGGGAATTCATTACTTTACTGGTACACATAGAAAAAATATCCTGGTAAAATGATGTTATTTCCTTTGAACTGAGCCTTCATGAATACATCTATATACATTTTCTAATAAAAATGCAGAAGTATGGTTTCAACAGTGGGTGGGTTTTGGGGGGTAATTTCCCCATCTTGCTTGGGTCTTCATATTCATTTGCCAAAATTGGGTCTAACCAGGGGTGGGATTCAGCCTGTTCGAGCCACCTCGGGTGAACAGGATGCTAATTTGGAGAGGAATCTTTACCTTTACCTATAGGACCTATGTAGGATTCAGTGATGTTGGGGGTGGGGGGAGAGAAAGAGAGAGAGAAAGAGAGAGAGGGGGAGGGAGGGAGAGAGAGAGAGAGAGAAAGGGAGGGAGGGAGAGAGAGAGAGAGAGAAAGAGATGACAATAAAGATATCGTCATATTTTTTTAATTACTATTATTATTCTGAGGGCCAGAGACAGAGAGAGACAGAAAGATATACATATACATACACGTGCTGAGATAGGGACTTTTCCAAAATTGAGCAATTAAGTAAAATGTTTTCCCCAGAAATGACTTTTTTCTACCCACTGAGAAAGAATTGGAATTCTGTGATTCATGTCACCAAGGTTAGAGAGAATCTCTTTGACAATGTAGTGGAAAAAATATATTTTCTTTCATTTGGTTTTCCTGAAGCAGAAATGTTAGGGATGGCATACTGTAGTTAGTTGCCATTTGCCCAGTACAACTGGTTTAGTTGGTCTTAAAATTGAATTGGTCAAATTCATGTAGGAGACATAAAACATGTTAATGAACCACAGAAAAACCCTTCAGTTTCACAAAAGATTTTCAAAGGATGCTGTTAAAATTATACCGTTATGGAGCTGAAAGGAGCCATGTAGGCCAGCCAAAGCTTATGGATGTTTTTTTTCTAGCCCTCTTTTGGTAACTGCCTCATTTAGTGACTATTTGCAGTTGTGACCATGACGGAAAAGTAATTTTGCAACATATCCTTGCACTTTTGATCTTCACTGGTCTGTAAATCAAAGTAAAGCTGAAGTAAGATCATAAACACAGTGGGAGTTTCACTTAGCAACTTTTTCCTTAATGGCTGAGTTGCTGGTCCCAGTCGTAATCACTTAATGAAGACTTCACTAGACAAGGCATACCCAATTCCTGCAATCGTTCTTCATATGCTTTAGCCTTCAACCTCCCAATCATCTTTGTCACTCTTTCTGCACCCTTTCCAGAGTCTCAACCTCTTTTTTTATATTGCAGTGGCCAAAATTGTATGCAATAATCCAAGTGTGGTCATACCGCTCCATTATTAAGTGGTAATATCACTTCTTGTGATCTTGATTCTATCCCCTTGTTAATACAGCTCCAGACTGCATTGGCTTTTTTGGCAGCTGCAGCACATTTATACTGTTTTATTAAGTGGTTGGCTTCAAGTGACTTTTTGTTTAAAGTTTAGAAGAAGCCAATCAGAATTGTTACCAGGCACCAAATATTGCTTCAGGAGAACTTGGACAAGTCCATATGTTGATATTGGCAATTAGCCTGATTAAATAGTTATAAAAAAAAGAGTAAGAATCTCACAAGTATGAAGGTGTGTAATGTTTCAGAAGTATTGTGTGAGCAACAGGGAGAAATTTTTTTTACTTTCAGTATTGTCTTAAGATGGGGAAGAAATGGAGGTAGTGACAGAGTTTATTTTCCTGGGCTCTAAGATCACCGCATATGGGGACTGCAGCCAAGAAATTAAAAGACGCTTGCTCCTGGGGAGGAAAGCTATGGCAAATCTAGACAGCAGACTAAAAAGCAGAGACATCACCCTGCCAACAAAAGTGTGTATAGTAAAGGCTATGGTTTTCCCAATTGCAATGTGCGGCTGTGAAATTTGGACCATAAGAAAGGCTGAGCGCCAAAGAATTGAGGCCTTTGAACTATGGTGCTGGAGAAGACTTCTTGGACTGCAAGGTGATCTTGCACCTTCTACAATTACTGTATTTTTTTTTAGCAAATTACACAACAATATTATATTCACCTGAAGAGATTAGAATGTTCCAGATTGGTAATTTGTTGAGTAAATTGTGATCAATGTAGAATAAGAAGGACTACCAAGTTATCTTACATGTGATGTTCAAAAACCAAATATTATGTTGAAAATTAAGTTGAGGCTCTAAAAAAGAGAAGGAAAGGGAAGGGAGGGGAGAGAGGACAGGGGTATTTTTACTGAATTAATGATAAAATGATTTTTTTTATTATAAAGACCAATGAAATAACAGAGGAAAAAATTAGGTATTTTGTAATTCCATTACCATCTTTATTACTTTTTTCCTGGAAAAACTATTTATATCCTGTTCTTTAATAAGTAGTTGGACATTTGAAGCTGGTGTTTTCAGATTCAAAGCTAGCATTTTAATCCTTTCCATCATGATTCAGATGAATAATACATTTAAATATCCATTCAGTCAAGATATGGATGAGCATATGTATGAAATATATATACACACACAGATCTACTAAACACAACTATAAATCCATCTGTTATTTTACGTAATAGGCATGGACAATGGCTATTTCTGATTAAAGCAAAGATTTTTCAAAGCAAAGTAATTGTTCCTTTATTATCTTCAAACTAAATCATTAGATCAAAAATAAATAAATGCTTCATTTTCTTGTCACAGTTTATTTTCTTGATTTGGGGGCGCGGGTAGGTAGTAATGCCAATATGTTTGAGATGTGATTCTAATGCTTTCTGACATTTTGTGGTGTATTAAGCAATCATTTTTTTTATTTTTTAGAAAAGAAAAGTTTCAAGGAAACAAAGCTGTATATTGTATGATCTAAATGCCATTGATTTCACTGGAGAGAATTAGGCTCCTTTTCCTGCTTTCTCCTTTTGAGATCAATAGATATAAAAATGTTCAGGTTTGGCTCATTTCCTCCTTTCATACAGTTCTTAAAGCACATGCAGAAGAGGCAATAAAGGATGCATTCAACAGATTTAGTACTTCACTTTCCAATCAATTTCTCTGCAGAATACTTTACCCTTGTCTTAGATTTAACATCTTGGATTTCCCCCCTCCCCTTAATGCATTTTTTAAATCAACGCCTTCACATGTTTAGATCATTTCAAAATCTACTTCACTTTCTGATATTGTCCCATAACTGCTTTTTTCAAAAGGCAAGTGGAGTTTCTTGGTGTTTTCTTTGAAAATATTTCGCTTCTCATCCAAGAAGTTTTGTCAGTACAGAAGGAAGTTTGTCCTTCTAGATTTTTGTGACGTAAATAACCTCTTCTCTTGGGTATCATAACCATGCACATTTGATAGAAAGGTCTCTATCTATGCCACATGCCAACAAGTAAATCAGTTAAGGCAGGGGTCAGCAAACTGCGGCTCTGGAGCTGCATGTGGCTCTTTCCTCCCTCTGCTGTGGCTCCATCACCTGTCGGCACCACAATTTTGAGAGGAGCTTCCGGGATGGGGGGAGAAGCACAGTACGCCAGAAGAAGACTCTATGGCAAGGGGAGGGTTTTCCAGTTGTCTCCACAATTGATAAGGCTTTCGGTTATGACAGGTGGAGGAAAAAGTATGCTGCGCTAAGAGGAGACTCTATGGTGGGGGAACTGAACTTCCGGTCAGCTCCAGAATTGAACAGGGGGCTTCCGGTTAGGATCTTTGTGGCTCCCGGTGTTTTCTTTTAAGTGGGAAATGGGTCCAAATGGCTCTTTGAGTGTTTAAGTTTGCTGACCCGTGAGTTAAGGAATATTAACTACCCAGAGGATTGAAAAAGGTTCCAGTCACATAGCATCTTCTCATAAGAATGGCATAGAAGTTTTCCTAAAACCCTGGAATTTCAGCAGTAATCAGAATAAACCTAAGAAATGTGAATCTGAATTAATCCCACTTTTGTGTTTGCAGATATGAGATTCTTTATCCAGCTAGTAGTGTTTGTAACCACCATCTGAGTCAACAGGATAGTGTTCTGACCTAGACTTCCCCAGCAGCACAAAACCGAGTCCTTGTCTCGATAAACCCCTTTTACTTAATTTACAGTGAATTGCTCTCCAGCAAAGTTTTTTGGCCCATAGTCTTTCAAGATAGCTCACAATTACCAACCTTTTTCAGGCTAGGAGAGTGGCCAGGCCGATATCTTTCAGATGCCACAATACTTGGCAAGAATTCAGGAATGAACTAATTGTCTCCTGCGAACACCCCTCCCCTTTCGCTCCTCTTGGAGAGTTGCCAGGTCGATATGTGTAAAACTTGGCAAGGAGTCTTGGAGAGTCATGAACCAATTAAGCGAACTAATTGTCTCCTGCAAACTCCACTCCCCTTGCGCTCCTCTTTTATTTCCTCTGGGAGCGGCCATCCACCTGTGGCCATACTCCCAAGTCGACCCTTGTTCCTTAGATGTTCCCTTCATCTGGCAACTCTGTGCACATGCACATCGAGAACATGCTCCAGCTGTTTGTCTGCTATTATATTTCCCTAAAGAAGAAACATGCTCTTGGAAAGCAGCCCCCACTTTTGTTAATAGCCCCAGCAGGACTGGGCTAGCCTATCTACAAGACAATTAGACCTTCAGCTCCAGGATGGTGGGATTAAGACATGACCCTCCAGGACAATAGGATTATCTATCAGCAGAGCTCACCACATGGCACTACCAAGCCCCCTTCATTGCATCACCCAGCAAGGATCAACCAAACTTATCTCAGACAACCTCAGCTATGACCCCGAATAGCCCCCTGGGAGTCTGATGACCAATAGAATGCATTTCTTGCACAGGAAGAGGAAGCTCAAGGGCAAGGCCCAAGAGAGGGTATAAATACCTCTCTCTCTCTCTCTCTCTCTCTCTCTCTCTCTCTCTCTCTCTCTCTCTCTCTCTCTCTCTCTCTCTCTCTCTCTGTCTCTCTCTCTCTCTCTCTCTCTCTGTCTCTCTCAACTCCATGTGGTCAGCTGCCCAGGACATCAAACCTACGTGGTCCTGTCCATCAATAAACCATCTTTCCAATCAGCCTCCATGTTTCCATTGTCTTTCTCCCCACTTGGAACTGAACCAGATGGATATTTCTTCCAACACCAGGAAGCTGCATATGGATTACTGCTTTGCCTTACATGCTCTGGACTTCATTTCTGGTGGGGAACCTTCAGACTGGACCTGATAAAATATTTTTAATGATGCCTTGATGTGATTATAAATCTTAAATACTCTGCAACTTAGGAAATGAAGAATGAAAAATCTACCTTTGCCTGTCTACCGCCAGTTCACCTATTGATCCCTCACGACCTTGGCAGATATGTGTCACCTCTTGAAGGTGAATCAAGAAAAACTCGGAGAGTCACTAATCAGACTTGTAGATTGCTTGGCTGCCACTGTTTATAGATTTTCAGCCTCTTGTCCTTTGAAAGCTATCCAAAATCATTTACACTGGAGGCAGTGTGCCCACTGAGCGCTTATTAAATGAAGTAGGTGTTAAATGTCAGAAATGCAATAACCATTCTTTTAAATTCCACCTATTCTGGTCCCAAATGAGATCTGTATTAGTGCATTTTAAATACAATTTCAGTATTCGGATAGGTTACAATTTGAACACAAATGCTCAGTTAGATACTGAGTTTTGGGTGAATATGCATAGGATTGATTTCACATGAAGCTTGTTATAATAATCTATGCAAACCCTGGGATGTGTAGGAGTGAGAGGCTGATTTTGCTCCTTTCCTCTGTTTTATGATTTCAGTATGACCTCTATCTCATTCTTTGTGCATTCCGAGACCAGTAGCACAATCTCTAGAATACTAGCTTTCAGTGTTTTTAGATTTGTAGTGTTTTTAGTTTTTACAAAAGTCAAGTTTTCAGCTCTGTATTTTTCAACACTTTGCATTCATTTGCTTTTCCAATCACCCTCCCTTTGCATTACCAAAGCCCAGGGATTCATTAAACACTGCTGCTCTCCAGCAAAAAAACACTTGTAGGAATATATGAGTTTTTAACTCTATACAAATGCAGTTCTGTGCATTGTTAAAACAGCATAAGAAAGAGAGTTTGATGGATAAAAACCTGTCCGTATATCTTGTCTTGTATTGTTTTCTTGTATAAATCAGAAGAAGGATAATAGGGGTGTTAAGTTCACCGAAGAAGCAAATAAATGTAGGAAATTCTGAATTCAAGAGTGCTTTTCCTAAGGCAAAGGCAGAAAAATATGTTATGATTTATTTACTTGTATGTGTTTTTAAAGACAATAATGTTGTCCCTAAAGACAGTTTATCATTGTTAGTAAACTCTGCCACAACCACTTATTAGAAAGAAAGGTATCTTGTGAAACAATCAAAAATAGCAACCTTGACCACTTGCGACATCATTCCAGAAGCTGTTTGCCACTGTTTGTTTATCTTGTTTTACCTTAAAATGAGAGTGGATATGAACTAGGATAGTGCTTAAAAAACCATATAGCTGTGATGGCGAATCTATGGTACACGTGCCATAGGTGGCATGTGCAGCCATTTCTTAGGCACACAAGCGCCATGCGCATGCTGGCAAGCTGATTTTGGCCTTCATTTTTGGCCATTTTTCCCCTCTGAAGGCTTCAGGGAAGCCTAGTTTTGCCCTCTGGAGGGCAAAAAACAGCCCTAATTTGAGAATAAATTTCTGGGTTACCCATAAGTCCGTTTTTCTCCCTCTGAAAGCTTCAGGAGGCTTCCCTGAAGCCTCCAGAGGGCAAAAAAATAATGGGTAAACTGTGCCATCATGTGCCAAAAGCAAGGGGAGGATGGCCATGCAAGTGTAGGGAGTCATGTGCGCATGCATGGGGGCACATAGAATTATGGGTGTGGGCATATGTGGGCACGACCACCATCCCCACTTTTGGCACATGATGGCAAAAACATTAGCCATCACTGCCATATGAGATACATTGCCATGCAGTTTTAACCCCACCATCCATTCAAGTTCCTACAATTTCCACTTCAGAGATGTCTTCAAGACTGCAACTTCTATTCAAAGGGCAAAAGCAGCATTGTGTAATTGCAGCACAAGAACTTTCATACTCTTAGGTGCATGTGATGTTGGATTTGGGTTCAATAGTGGTGGAGCTTATGGTGAAAATCTACTTTCATCAATTGCTCATATTTATTTCTCTCTTTGGATGTGCAGCATTGTTGATAGGAGGTTGTGTTGACTCCTGGCAACTGCCTGAACAAGTCCATGCAGTTTCTTAGCAAGTTCTTCAAATGTACCTTGCCATTACTTTCTTCTATGACTCACAGAAAGTGGCTGGCCCAGCGCCGCCCAGCACCCTAGATCACATAGACTCCCATTTCTAGCCTGGTGCTTTAACCACTGCACCAGACTGGCTCTCAGAATGTATTTCTCTAACACCAAACTATTCAAAACTGGGAGTGTGTGAGCTTTCCCCTTTCTTCCTCCCTCTATATTGTGCGGTTATGTCAGATATCAAAGATTGAGAGAAGCAGGAGGAAGTAGATGAAAAGGACTAAAACAATACAGAATAAAAACAAGGGATTGGGAAACAGGCGATCTTGATATGTTATACAACTAGATACAATCTTGATCAATGTGAGCCACATGAATATAAATGTGAAAGGTTTTATCTCTGCAAACTTTGGGTTGGGGAGAAATATGATATGAAGCCAAATAAATGGACATAATTAAATTGTGTTTGTGTTCAACACTAAATAATAATAAAATCAAGTCTTGCCCATATCATCTTGCCTTGATCAATTTAATGTGGTATAGTAGCATTTGCTTTTGAAATTCCAGAACAGAAACTAATCCTCACTGTTCTCCAGGCAATTTAAAAGGGACTTGTTCTGTCCCTTGGGGTAAGAGTATCCTCTGCAGGCTGGTGTAAATCAATGGAAAGGAAGTTGCTTGTCAAAGATGGGCCCAAATGAAATAGGCATAAGGGATGGCCCACTCTTGGGAGCCAGCAATACAGCCACAAGTGACTGGGGTCTCGGATCACAGAGAGAAATATGGAATCAGTTCCCAGGAGTATGGAATGAAAGTTGCTAGAAAGGATGAGACAGAACCTGATGATGTCCTATATAAGTGCAGGGGTAGAATGTGGAGACAGAAATACTATACAGTGGCATCCTTCTTGTGTAGTGGAGGCTCAAGAATGGACTGTGGAGTTGAGGGTGAAGAGATGGGGCAGTCTGCAATTGCAATCTGGACATGGATCTGAGTGTCATGGATCCCATTGTACCATTATTAAGTTTATTGCAGCCATAGTCCAGTTCAAGCAGAGTATTCTATGAATGAATGAATGAATGGATGGATGGATGGATGGATGGATGGATGGATGGATGAACGAACGAACTATATTAATGTATGAATCAAATAAAGTTTAAGGCAGAGTTACAATATGCTTGTAAAACAATCAAATTGATATCTAGAAGGACTAGGAGGCAGCCTATATTAAAGTGCCAGTATAATATAAATACTAACGTTCTATTAAATGTGATAAATTACAACAAAGTAATAATATCTAACTTGTAAATGAATTAAAACAACATAGAATACTTTGAAGAAGATTGGCCCACCAGGATTTGATGAATCTTCCATGCTGTTGCACAAAACCTAGTTATATACTGTTTGCTGCAATGATAACAATGGCTTAGACTGCTTAACAGAATAACAGAGTTGGAGGCCCTCTCGTTCAACCTCCTGCTCAAGCAGGAAATCCTTCAGACAACCCTTTCAGACAAATGGTTGTCCAATCTCTTCTTAAAAGGAGCTCTTGCTGTAAGAACTACCCAGGCCTTTGTATTAAATATAGTCTGGTAGCTGTCAGTTTAATTATATAGTATAGGTTCTATTGCTGCTGGGCACCACCAAATGAGGTGGTATTGCACAAGGCTGAGGGTGACCAGTTGAATTTTTGCTGCTTGTCCATGGCTGTGAAGGCTGATTTAGCATAATGCCAGTGCAGCTAGGTACCATGATGATACAAACCTGGAATGGTATAAAGAGTTTGTTGTTCTGCTGAAGAATCCTGTCTGTCTGCTTGTCCGTCTGTCTATCCGTCCATCATCCATCCATCCATCTATCTGTCTGTCTGTCTATCTATCTATCTTTTAACATCCATCCATCATATTTATCCATCCATCATATTTATCCATCCATCCATCCATCCATCCATCCATCCATCCATCCATCCATCCATCCATCCATCCATCCATCTATCTATCTATCTATCTATCTATCTATCTATCTATCTATCTATCTATCTATCCATCTATCTAAATGGCTGTGTGTGTGTCTCTCTCTCTCTGTGCATGTTCCAGCATAACTCTGGAACACCTCGAGCAATTTCAACAAACTTTTTACACAGATGACTTGCTCTCTGGAAAAAAATACTGTGGGGGGTAAAACATCCTTAACACACCTTGGGGTGTGTATTCTGTTAAGATACCCCCTGTTGTGCCTTAAAATGGCTTCTGTTGTACAGCTCAGTGAAGTTGCCATGGTAGCAACTTCACAGTACTCCACAAGGGCCCTTCCTCTGGTAAGGAGGAAAATCCAACATTAGAAATTATATTTGGTCTGGACATTTCCCCCCTCTAAATAAATACCCAGGCAACACTGGGTTATCAACTAGTAGGTTATAAAAGGATATTTTTGTAGTGGTGACCAGATGTTAACATATATGGGTACTCTACAGCATGGCAAGACAACAACTGGCTGTAAGGTACATTGATCATGAGCCTATTCACAATGTGATGTTCTATTTGAAATGGTATTATCCCCTACAAATTTGACTGAAAATAAATAAACATCTGTTTCAGAGTATAAGAACTTCGGATGAGAAGGTTTATTGTAGAAAAACTAATGATGCCATTATGTGCTTCCAGCAAATGTTAGGTATCAAACACAAATTCTATTTACAGTGAAATCATTGTTCGAATTTTTGTGCCTTTTTCTTCAGGCTCAGAAGCTATTTCCTTTAAGCAGGTTGGGTGCTTTCATTGTATCAGTTATCAGGTGGCTTGTGAATATTTTCTCTCACAATTTGTCATAATTTGATCTCATTTTTAAAAAAAAAAATAACAGCAGCATTACTATCAAATTCTAGACTTAAAAAAAGAAAGAAGAAATAAAAAAAATGGAATGGGTGTCATTTTAGAAGTAGTATGTGCTCCTTAGTTCTGGCTGAGCCCCTGAATCTTAATCTATCAATTGATAAAGATAAGAATCTCCTGGATAAGAATATGTTTGGTTAGAGATTCTTAAATAAATATACAATTAGAGGGCTGGAGATTCAAACAGAAGGCAAGCAGGATGTCTGTTTTTGCAAGGCATACATCTGCTCCCTCTAACTCAGGGGTGTCAAGCTTAAGGCCGCGGGCCGGATCTGGCCTGCAGAGTGCTTAAATCCAGCCCGCAGTGCCTCTAAATAGGATGAAACAGAGCCAGAGCGGGAGGGCAGGCCCACCAGTGATTTCCGCTACCGGTTCAGGGGTACCTGGAGAATACCACCTCTGCTCATGACATACTAAACCATAGCTAGATAGATGGATGGATGGGTATATGTATATGTACATATCGTATCAGTGGTGGGATACAACCGGTATGGCCCGGTAAGGGTGTACCTGTGCCTGCTGGGAGCACCAGGTATTGTTCCGGTACGGTGTTCCGGAGGGCCCATACACCCACCCGTTACTACTATTTGAGCTGATTGGAGCATTTGCGCATACGCATGGAGTTTTCAGCACCTACGCAACACTCCGCCGAGCAGCTAGAGCGTCACAGGCAGTGGGTAAGCATGTGCCCATGCACATAGTGGGCGCCTGGAACCGTTGTACCATACCAGTTGCACCGGGATCCGGAACCCACCACTGATGTATACATCGATCTAGCGATCTAGCGATCTAGCAATCTAGCGATCCAGCCATCCAGCCATCCAGCCATCCATCCATCCCAGTGGTGGGATTCAGCCACTTCGCACCACTTCTGGAGAAGTGGTTCTTAACTTTCTGAGAAGTTTGGTGAACTGGTTATTGGAAGAAATCATTAGGGCAGAGAACCGGTTGTTAAATTATTTGAATCCCTCTACTGAGATATCAATATATCCTAATAAAATGCACAATTAAATATCCTAATTAAAATACATGGCACAACCTTTGCAAGCAAGAACTAGAGTAGTTCAGAAGTGTCTAAGCAGTATGCATGCTTAAAATTAGTTCATGCATTGATTAAACTGAGAAAATAAAATAAATTTGAACAACACCACAAAGACAATCACCTAAAATTCTGAATATATATCAGGGGTGACATTAACAAATCAGAAGGCTATCATTGAAAGAACTAGTTCTAGGTAGCATCTTACAACTTCTCATTATGGGAGGACACTCAGTGTAGGGTTTCTGTTGATCTTTCACTCTGAAATAAAAAATAATAATGTTTATGCATTTCACGAACAAAACATATACTTAGATCCTCCCATGTTATGTAACATATCAGGCAGCAATGAATCAAAAATTTATGAGCAAAAGGAGCAAAGAAATAAAAACCCCAATTTTCAGCTGTGTCTTAAGTAATCTTCTTGGTGTGTCCATCTTGACAATTTCTGTACTCAATAGGTTTTTTCTCTAGTGAGTTTAGCAAATTATATAGATTGTTTAATGAATTATTTTCCAGTTTCTAAGGATAATAACTGTAGGATTCGTGTTTGTGGTTCAGATGAAAGACAAACATTTGGGACCAGCCACAAGAGACATAAATAATTTCCTCAGAAGCTTATCTAATTAATTGCATTGCAGTACAACGTCTCTAAAATTTGAACTGCCATTGTTCTGTTAATTTAGATAAAAGGAAATCTTGAGTGCTTAAATGTGACACTTGGCACTGAAAATTCAATGCTGTGTGTCTGTGTGTATGTGTGTGTTATTTGTGAGGTTCTGAATATTCAGCTTGCATGGAACTGAATCTCACCCTGATAAGAACTTACATTGTTTTTTGTGTGTTCAATGTATACCAGGGGTGTCAAACTCAATTTCATTGAGGGCCTCATCAGCGTTATGTTTGACCCCGGGAGGCGGGGTGGGGTGGCCATCACTCATGTCAGGGGTGTCTTAGTGGCCCAAGAGCTCTGCCAACGAAAATGGGCTGTTTCCAGATGTGGCCCCGAATTTGATACCCCTGATGTATACCATACATCAGTGAACGACAAAGTGATTCTCACTGTTCTCCTTTATATAGTTTGGTAAGCAGTTGACATACTGACAAAGGCCAGCTGGTTTATTCTTATGGAATTGTACAATATAACCTTAACTTGCACCCAAATATATGGAACAAATGTATATCATTCTATTGTATCCAGCAAACTGTCACATTCAGAGTCTGATTTTTCAAGGAAAAGACCCCCAAATGTTATTTCTAAGGAACAATTATAAACTAAAAAAAGACTGATTGGGTGGTCTCTGTTTTGAAAATTAACTGTAAGAAATAAAACAGGACATATATAAGCAAACACACATAGGAACCAGGCAATGAATTAAGAGAAGTGTGATAAATTGTAGCTATAAATGTGGGTCAGACTTTTGCCCCCTCTGTGCATAATTGTCATGAGTTCAAAAGCCCACTTCTGTATCAAATAAATCAACCCGAGAATATTCCAACTACCTTGAAGAAGTAGGAGATATTCTTTGTCCTTTTCTTTTTAATGATTCCTCTCAACTACTATTATTTACGCTTTCCATATTTTAGAACCCTTCTGTTGGATTTTTTTAACCCTTCTCTCTCCCCCCCTCTCTCTCCATCTCTCTCTTTCTCTCCCTCTCTCTTTCTCTCCTTCCTTCCCTCTATTCCTTTCCCCCTTTCCTTTTCACTAAGTTGAAATAATAGATGTGCAGTCAGGTTGGCTAATAGAGTAAAATGAGAACGATAAGAATGAAAATAAATCTTGGTTGCTTACAGCCCCTCTTTCTCTAGGCAGAATGTCCTTTATCAATAAAACAATGTGAACTTCATCAGAAAGAAGACATCTACCAATTTAATCCAAGATCTTCATCAACCTAATCTCCAGCAAAAGCTGTTTTCAGTAGCGATTTATTTGCGCTCTCTCTCTCTCTCTCTCTCTCTTTCTCTCTCTCTCTCTCTCTCCTTTATTAAATACTACCCTTTTCTTTATCTTTATTTCCTTCCTGCTCCAATTTAGAATCAATCAGCCCAATTATTAGAACTAGAAAAGGTTAATTGAGCTTTCAGCACAAAAAAAAATGTATATGTACCTTGGGCCCTGGATGTCATTAGTAGTATGGTATGAAGTGTGCTTACCTTTCTCTTTTCTCTTTTCTTTTTGTCCTTCCCTCTGCTGTGTTTTTCTTCTCTTAGGAAATCCTAGTCAAATATCTCGAGTACCTGTTGCTATCAAAGTTCTTGATGTAAATGACAACGCTCCTGAACTTGTGTCCGGGAATGAAGCCTATTTATGCGAAAATGGAAAAACTGGAAAAGTAAATATGCCTTGGTTTTCCAATCTCTCTTTTTCTGTCTCTGTCTCTGTCTCTCTCTGTCTCTGTCTCTCTTTCTCTCTCCCTCTCTCTCCCTCTCTCTTTCTCTCTCTCTCTCTCTCTCCTCTCTGTCTGTCTCTGTGTCTGTCTGTCTGTCTCTCTCCTCTTGATTGCCTGTCTGTTGATCTGGTTTGATGTGAAACTGGCCCTATTCCATTCAAATTTGTCCTCTCTTTAGTAATAGCAGGTCCTGGCCATTTGTGTCACTCAATAGTTTAGAGATCCAATGTGAAATATCTATGGAGATTCTCAATCATCTAGGCCATGGTTGTCTCAAAGTTGCTTTTTTCAAAAGGCAACTGCAAAATGTCTATAGTGACCATCATTCAGGAAGATCCATAATGTTGGAGTGTGTTGAATGATATAATAGACCCTTATCTCCTAGAACAGTGTGTCCTGGCCATTTCTGTCAGTCAACGGTTTAGAGATCCAATGTGAAATATCTTTGGAGATTCTCAATCATTCAGACCATGGTTGTCTCTAAGTTGCTTTTTTTCAAAAGGCAACTGGACTTTCTTTGTTTTTCCTTGAAAATGTTTCACTTCTCAGGCTTCTTCAGTTCCTACATAATTTCAGAACTGTAGTAGTTTCTTGGATGAGAAGCAAAACTTCTTCAAGGAAAAACAAAGTACAGTTTTGAAAAAAACACCTTTGGGCCAATGTCGAATAGTCTGTTGAAAGTTATAATCTTGGACCTGAGAGATCCAAGATTCATCCTTCAGTCAGGAAAGCTGAACAGGATGACTTTAGTTCCCTACCTGATCCCACAGAGGACTTGTGAAAAGTTTGGGGGAGTGATTACTCTATAAGCCACCTTAAGATCCTAGAGGAAAGCAAGAATATAAATCTAATACATAAACTCTATAACACTTTTCCCATCTTGGAATTCTCTGTTGTGTTAGATTCCTAATCCTGTCACTTTTAGACTGCCACTGCCTTGGAATTATGGAAGTTCAAATTCAACATAAGTGATAGAGAAAATGGTTCTTTCCAGATTAGTTGTTTGATCAAATGGCCATGCAAAAACTCACCAAATGTCTATAGTGACCATCATTTAGGAAGACCCATAATGTTGGAGTGTGATGAATGATATAATAGACCCTTAGCTCCAACCAGTGGTGGTCCGTGAGAAAATGTTGGTGGTCGGCAGAAAAATTATTTGCATTTTTATATTGCACTAAATACTATTTATCTTTTTTAAAAAATCATATTAGTGGTCCACGGGATTTAAAATTATGAATTCAATGATCCCTGAGATCCGAAAGTTGGTGACCCCTGTCCTAGAAAGTGACATAGGACAAATAATTTTATAATCCATGGGTGGCAGAAATCCACAGCTTTCTATATACCTGATTTACTTTTGAGCAGTGACATTTTAATTTAAATAAACAGCAACTGACAGCATGTCACTTAAAGTTGTTAATCCAACTAATTTTATGCCTTGTGGGGTTTGGCATTAAAATCACCATTTACCAAAACAGCTTGCCTGATAATAGAGTCTGAATTTCCAAGCAGTTAAAACAAACAAACAAACAACTACCACTTTGAATAATAAGAGTAGTAAAATATGGTTTCCACAGTGGATTTGAATTATATAATGATGGCCCCCTTTTTTATCCCTGTGATATCCTTCCTTCCTTCCTTCCTTCCTTCCTTCCTTCCTTCCTTCCTTCCTTCCTTCCTTCCTTCCTTCCTTCTGATATACTGGTGGTTTTTTGTTTTTTTTTAGGCGAGGGAGGCAGGAAACAAAACCTTACTATTATTTCACACTCTTCCTTATATTAGGCTAGAAAGGTACAAATACTGTTATTTCCTTAAAAAAAAACTTGTACAAATGCAAATATCCAGGGGTGGGCTTCAAAATTTTTAGCAAGAGGTTCTCTGCCCGGTTGCTGGGTGGGTGTGGCCATGGTGGGTGTGGCCTCCTGCACCATGGTGGGGGGAGCATTTTCACCCTCCCTGGGCTTCGGAGGCTTTCCTCAAGCCTCTGGGAAACTGAAAACTGCAATTTGGCAGTTCGAATCTCACCAGGCTCAATGTTGACTCAGCCTTCCATCCTTCCGAGTTCAGTAAAATGAGGACTCAGATTGTTGGGGGCAATAGGCTGACTCTGTAAACCACTTAGAGAGGGCTGTAAAGCACTGTAAAGCAGTATATAAGTCTAAGTGCTATTGCTAAGTGCTATCTGGGAGAAATAATCATTGGTTGATTTCTCATTTCACTCTGAATGATTGAGCTTCCTAGTGATCCCAAAATGAGGATTTCTTCAAAGAATTATCTTTAGCATGAGAAGAAATACTGTAAGTGAGATGAATCAGTGATGGATTGCTGTCCTCTTAGGGCAAGCAGCCAATCACATTCCAATCCCTCTCTCCGATTATATTTTCTGATCAGAAACTGACAACAGGTTGTGGTGTTTTGTCTGTCAACTGCTAAAAGATTCTGTCCAAGGGTGAGCTGCAAGGATGAAATATTTGTGATGGTTCTAATTTCTTCAAGAGTTAGAAGTAATAGTAATAGGATGTTGATTAACAATGTATCTTACTAGTAAAAGAGGATATATGTAAGTCAGGGTTGAAGTGTGGGTCCTTGCTGCTCTCTGAGCTTGGTTTCTTGAAGACGTTTCATTACCCAACAAGGTAACATCATTAATACTAAAAGGGTGTAGGGAGAAAGCAAGCCCCATTCCATTCTATCACTGATGACATTACCTAGTTGGGTAATAAAATGTCTGCAAGAAAACCACCTAGCTCAGCAAGCCCCAAGGACAACCCCCCCCCCCCCAAAGTAATGGATTTGGAAGGAAATAAATATCTTCAATTGGCAATGATAGGCTGAGAATTTCAGTGTATAATTTTGATGATGAAAGGAAAACATCGCTGAGAGAAGGCAGAGAATGGATAGAGAGTTGCTAAAGGAAGGGCAGGCATATAACTAAGATACTAGACTAAGGCTTCCCAAAACTTTTACTTCATTATCCATTACATGCATCAGAAAATACTTTTTATTTAAACATCCACATTGTGATTGGATTTGCATTGATACCTAAAGAAAAAACACTTTTATCCAATTTGGGAAAATTTATCCAGATTTGAGAAGCACTACATTAGGCTAAAAGGTAAAAGTGAATCTCTTTCAAAGAATGGATGGAAAAAAAACAGATGGAAGTGGATGGAAACCAAAAGGAAAATCACACAACTACTTAGGCTAGAACACATCTTGGTAAACCACTTAATATTTAATTTTGTATACCAATTTCAATAAATCTCAGAACATCTATATTAGCTTTACAAGGCGAGAATCCCTTCCTGAATTAAAACCAACACTGATAAACTGAAAGCAGCAACCTTAAAATGCAGTTGAAATTATGCAAATTCAGTGTTTTAAAAAAATAACTTCCGTGTGAAAGAAGTAAAAACATCGAACTTCCTAACCTATCTCTTCTTCACTGTAATTAACCCTGCCCTCTTTTGCAATTTTCCTGCTGCTCTTTTGGATTGCTTAAAAAAAAAGAATTTGGAAATGGCAGGGTCACGATTACTATAATCTAGCAACCAGGATGTGACCATTTGTGTTCCAGTCTCATGAATCATAAACCCAAGCTATACATATCTGGGATTCAAAGTTTTTTAGGACTATGAATGTGTTTCTGAGGGTTTTTTTTAATGTCAATTTTGTATGTAGATATACACACAAACTACCTGTTCTGACTGAGGCTTCCCAAGAGCATGCAGCAAACTCCTTGTCCCAACAAAAATCCCTTTTATTAATTTACTGTGAATTCTGCTCATTCACATCCAGCAAAGTCTTTCAAGGGAGGATTTACAGTCACAGACCTTATCTGGCTTGGAGAGCTGACAGGCCGATATCTGCAACACTTGGCAAGGAGTCTTGGAGAGTCATGAACCAATTAAGCAAACTAATGGTCTCCTGCAAACTTCATTCCCCTTTCGCTCCTCTTTTATTTCCTCTGGGAGGGGCCATTCATCATCCACCTATAGCCTTACTCCCAAGTCAACCCCTGTTCTTTAGCTGTTCCCTTTGTCTGGCAACTCTGCACATGTGCACACTGTGAATAGGCTCCAGCTGTTTGTCTGCCTCACTGATGTCTGACTCTGAAAGCAGCTGATAACTGGCATACGAGTCTGGCCCCCTCTCTGCCTCCGACACAGAGCCTTCGTCCAAGCCTTCCCCAGATTCCAGGACTGGCACATGTTCCTCCCCAACCTCCTCACTGTCTGAATCTGCTGCCAGATCCTCTGGCTGCTGATGGGCCACAACACTACTCTTGGAAAATACTTATTCAATTATAGGTGCTTTCCTTTAGTCTAAATCTGAATTCCCCTGATTCTTTGAAGTTAAATCTCTATCGTATAACATGAAGGACAAATACACTCACTGAATACATTTACACATTTGCAGGTTAACTTACAGCTAAGTTAAATTGAGTTTGAATCACCTCGAGGGAGCTGATTACTTCTCAACCTCTTAGAAAACCTGATTTGCAGTCTGTAAATATATGGGGTAAACTAGCTGGTGCAGTTCATTTCTCCATGTGTTCTATTTTGAATCCTGCTATAATTGAGAATGGCAACAACAGCTGCCAGTGATATGAATGAATACATTAAAAACTGTTGATATACAACATTGCAAGATAAATTCTTTATGCTTTTATTCCAAATTTGTAACAGTTGACTGCTCAATGAAGAATCTGCTGAAAAAGCATATTGTGTTGCATTGGGTGTTCTTTACACAACTTTGCAGACTTAGACACCATCCTTGTTTCTACTCATTAGTCTAATATTAATTAATTTAATTAGTCACCAGTTGGGAAAGAAAACTGCTAGAGAAGAGTCATCAAACCCGTTATCTGAATAGGGAGAGAAGTTGAACTGAGCCAAAAATATCCTGTATTCAAGAACACTCACTTTGTATAAAATATCATTTCTTATCTCCTAAGACATTGTACTCTATCCCAACTCAATTCTGTTTTAAAGGATATCAGATAATATGTACTATGGCACTCCTTTAAATTGAGGGGGAGATGCTTGATATGAAATATTCTTATCTCACAATAAAGGGGAAGATGAGTTCTACACATGCTCCTTCTGGTGCCTAGAGATTTATTTATTACATTTATATTTATGCCACCCATCTTGCTGTTGTAGCAGGTTTTGGTAGCTTACAGAAAGACAACTACAGATCCTCTAATGTCCTTTTCTGTTAGTTGCTCTATCAGATTTTTTAAATTAGTTTATAATATAAAATACAAAAGAAGATAATAGGAAAACAGGAGAAGGAAAAGGGGGGAAAGAAAGAAAAGATTTTGAGTTCCAACTCCCTTTGGTACAGCAGAATAAGATAACAGCATCAAATCTCAACTTATTACTTTTGCATAATACTATAAACTAGCCAATTCTACAACAATTCAAATCCCTAGTGTAGGTCTCCTGCATGAGCAAGGGGTTGGACTAGATGACCTCCAATGTACCTTCCAACTCCGTTACTGTCTAAATTCTCCAAGAATGCTGAGGCCTTATTTTGATTTTGAGTAGCACAACAGGGTTTGACTTCCCCAAAGTGGGTGGTATAGGAACAAGGAGTTGAGCTAGACTCAAGCCCAAACTTTCAGTTTACATTAAATTTTAAGTGCAGTAACTATGGCTATTTCTGATGTATTCTCTTTTTCATTAAGCTAATTCAGTTGGAGGCAATATTAATAGATGCTCTGAATACTGCAAAAAAGATGACTGTGTGAATTCTCCTAATCAGGCTGGCAGATCCTCTAAAGTATGTTGTTGTTGTTAGTTGCAAAGTCGTGTCCGACCCATCACAACCCCATGGACAACATTCCTCCAGGTCTTCCTGTTATCTACCATCCTCTGGAGTCCATTTAAGCTCAAGCCTACTGCTTTGGTGACTCCATCCAGCCACCTCGTTCTCTGCTATCCCCTTCTTCTTTTGCCCCCAGTCTTTCCCAGCATTAGGATCTTCTCCATTGAGTCCTTGCTTTTCATTAGGTGGCCAAAGTATTGGAGTTTCATCTTCAGGATCTCACCTTCTAAAGAGCAGTCAGGGTTGATCTCCTCTAGGACTGATCGGTTTTATCACCTTGCAGTCCAAGGGACTCGCAGGAGTCTTCTCCGGCACCATAGTTCAAAGGCCTCAATTATTTGGCGCCCAGCCTTTCTTATGGTCCAACTTTCACAGCCATACATGTGCAACTGGGAAAACCATAGCCTTGACTATACACACTTTTGTTGGCAGGTGATATCTCTGCTTTTTAATATGCTGTCTAGGTTTGCCATAACAGAAGATCTAAAGTATAGATCTCCAAAAATAAGCTATGCATTATTTGATCTTGAACCAGTTGCTGGCTTCTTCACTTGTCCAACTCTCCTTCCACCCATTTCATGCCCTCATCACATTGCTTCTTCTCATCTACCCTCTTCTATATGTTGGGTAGTGGATGGAATACCCAAATTCTGATGGCTAATCTAATTCAAACACAGAAGACAATTACCTACCACATTGCCACTAGTCAATTACACTGGTCTTTTGAAAATGCTGTGCTTGCCACCTTAGGAGACATAAATCAGAAGAGCACATAGAACAGAAACCGATACCAGCCACTTAAACCTCTACAAATTAAAGAAAGAAAGAAAAATGTAAACCCATCTCTGTAAACTGAAAATAGAAGCTGTGTTGTACATTTATCTACAGGGATGTTTTGTTTTGCTTTGCTTTTTAGGAAACTATCACTCTCAATGTGATACTGGTTAAATCCATTAAGATTTCAGATATGCTCTAGTATTTCCCGGTGTGAGGGAAAATATATTGCAAAGAAAAGGTATTGTCGGTGCAGAAATTAACACAGTGCTGGAATTTGCTTTGAAATTTCTGAAAAGAAGTTGTCCCACCCCACCCCACCCCATGAAAGAGGCTTCGGTACTTGTACTTTCTTTTCAGAATACCTGAAAATGTCTTTTGAATTTCTCATTGAAAACTCAGAACTTAATTATGAATTGGGGAAAGATGCAACGGCAATGGTGTTGTTTTTCTGTTACAGTATATAACTTTTCACCATTATGATACCTGTGTTTGCCCACACTTAGTGAGTCAACATGTCATATGAATGAGGGTGGACGTGCGTCTCAGCTACATTTTGAATCACTTATGGAAATCAAACATGTGAAGGACATTTTTTAGGTTCATCTTGTTCTTTTTCAGAAAAAAATTCTTCAGAAAAACATATTCAGTTTTTTATGTTTTGCAAATGTTTTGCAAAAGAAACAAGAAGATTCTCAAGAATAATGGGTATTCTTGAATTTATTTGTGTACCTTTTTATATGGTTCTCTTTGTACAATAAAACCAAATATCCTTTCATTGGCCAAGTATGGTCTGTGCACTCACTAAGCATTTTGATCAAGGAATTATCCACAGCCAATGTGATTCTGTCATTAGAAGAGACAAAGTATGGGGTTTTGTAAAGGGACACCAGAGATATTTTGCTCATCCCTTCATTAAAGCAAAGCTGTACGGTCATTAAAATTTGAGCCGAGGTGGCACAGTGGTTAGGGTGCAGTACTGCAGGCCACTTCAGCTGACTGTTATCTGCAGTTCAGCGGTTCTAATCTCACCGGCTCAAGGTTGACTCAGCCTTCCATCCTTCCGAGGTGGGTGAAATGAGGACCCCGACTGTAGGGGCGATATGCTGACTCTGTAAACCACTTAGAGAGGGCTGAAAGCCCTATAAAACAGTATATAAGTCTAACTGCTATTGATATTGCTAAAATTTGCTATGATAAGCAGAGTGCTAGGCTGGGATCAGGGAAAGCCAACTTCAAAACAACGTTTGGCCATAGAGAATGCTGGGTGGCAGTCATCCCATTTTCTCACCCTAAACAATCTCACCAGATTGTTGTCAGGATAAAATTAGGTGAGCTTTCCCTTCCCACCAACTTCATCCTTATAGCAAATGGCTGGAACAATTCTCAAGCCATGACAAAGTTTCGTAGCCTAGCCTTTTACAGTTCTTTGAGGCAGTTTGGAGAAGCAAAAAAAAATGATATTGAGAAAATATCTCCCTTTCCATTTGTAATGTTGTAATTTCCAAGGTTAAAAAGTGACAACTAATTATTATACTGCATTCATGGTCAGTTATTAAGCAATCCCTCAGTACTAGGATAAGTGAGGGGGAAGATGCAATAATGAGAACTTGATAGCATAGTGAGAACTGGTCAATGAAACATTGTTTGAGTTTTAAATATTTTATTTCATTTTCATTTTCATTTTCATTTTGTACAATCACTTATATACTGTGCAAAGAAAAAAGGAAAAAAAAAAAAACCCCCCAACATAACACTTCATTCCCCCATACACCCTCTCTTCCCCCTCCAACTTTCCTTTCACCCCTCCAACATTCCCCTCTTCTACTTCCCTTCCCCCTCAGACATCTCCCCCTCCCTCCATTTACCCTCCTTACATTCCCTCTCACTCCCTCTTTACTTCTCCCTTCTCTTTCCCTCTTCTCCCCACTTTGGTGTATCCATACAATTCAATTTGTTTTTTACAATAAAAGTAGAAAAAGAAAAAAAGAAAAGGAAAAAAAAAAAAACGGCAGTACACAAGTGAATTCTTATTGTTCTAAGGATTGAAACTGTAATTCCACCCTCCCCCCTCCCCCCTATAATCCCCCCTCCCTAACCCCCTTACGGCTTCGCAGGTCCCATGCCCGGCATAATTCTTTAACAAGCATTTAAGTATAATAAGGCCAACTAACTTTAAAATTTAAAAAAAGTAAGATAAAAGTAGCCAAAAAGAAAAAGGAAAAATAGTAGAAAATAAGAAATAATAATAAAAAAAACACCCACACTCACACACAAAAAGGAGAAAGAAACAAAAAGGGTCATAAGCCCACTACGTTACCACAGCTTCCCATTATCTATAAATCTTAATCAATGTGACTCATTCCAAATTTCGATTATTTTACTACTTGCAGGGTTTCAAACTATATTAGAGCCAGGTAAGTTGATCAGTTAGAATTCCCCAACTAAAAATCTCCTTGCTTTGTCTATCTATTCAAACCTTTAATTTATCTCCTTTTTTATCCAAGTATCCAAACCTTTCTATAACACCATTAACTCAAATACTTCTTTCATTTTTCATTTCCAACACCTCCCTTTCTATCCTTACCCACCTCCACATATAAATTTTTTACCTTCCACCCTGCCTTTATCCATATCCACATATATATTTTATCCATATTCGTTGCTCCTCCCATATTTACTCCACTTTCCTGAAGATTCTCCGACCAAACTTTCTTAACCTTATATTAATATAGCAACTCAAACAAACATCAGCTTACGTTCTAGCCCCATGTAATCTAATTAAACTTTCGCTGCCCTTCCCTCTCCCACGCACCTCCCAACTCCGTTTGTCCCAAACCACAACTCAAAAAGATCACAATTTCCGCTCTCTTCACCTAAAAGAATAGTTCATGCGCAATTAAAGTTAGAGTTCAAACAAAATTTCTGTACAATATATGTCCCCAATCAGCAACGCTTCTTTCAGTCTCCATGTCTCATCATCGATATGCCACTTTTCCATTTTATCCCAGACGGAAATCATAAAGCTTTAAAAACATCGCTAGTCTTTATTCTTTAGTCTTCTGCCCTTCCGGAAGAGAAAAGCAACACGCTCCACCTTGTAACCACGTGTCTCGCTGTTTGTCTTCTCCTTCTCCCTGTCTCTCCCCAGATCCGGATGAATCAGGAAGTCCCGCCTTCAGGGTCTCGTAGTAAAATTTTCGGGCTTCACAGACAGAGTTAATGCGGTGTTTTTGGTCGCCAAATGTAACTGTAATACCAGCTGGGACTTCCCATCTATATGAAATCTGAGAGTTTCTGAGTTCTTCGGTTAAGAAAGCATACTGTCTCCTTGATCTTAACATTTGAAATGGTATTTCCTTAAAAACAATCAAGTCGTCCCCGTCAATTCTCAACCTCTTTCCGTAGAGCCTCTGTGTTATCTCATTTCTAGATTCCCTTGTAGTAAAGTATATTATTATGTCCCTCGGAAGCTGTCGCTGTTTTGCTACCCAGGAATTCTGGCGGTAAATTCTTTGAATCTGCCAATCAAAGTTAAGTCCCGGACTTCCCACCAAGCGGCTGAAAGCCTCAAAGAATGTCTGTTTCAAATTCTCCTGTTGGTTTTCACGCAGCCCTCTAACACGTATAGCAAAGGCAGACTTGTTATAATTTAATTTGACAATTTCTTTTTGTGCAGATTCAATTTCCTGTTCTAACGTTTGAATTTTTGATATCAGATTAAGGTTACTTTCTTCCAAAAGTTCCAATTTGTCCTCCGTTTCAGCAATATAATCTGTCATGACTGTCATTACCCCGATTATATCCTGCTTTGCCTGAGCAATTTTAGCATCAAATTCATCAGATAAATCCGAAATCAGTTGATTAATCTCCTGTCTGAAATCATTAAGCGTTTTAAGAAGGAATTCTTGTGTTAGCAAATCTCCCGTGGAGGGTGTAGGAAACAAGGGTAGCGGCTTCATGGCATTTTTGGGAGATATATTATTAAGGAGGCGCTTCTGTCTAAGTTTGGGAGCCATTCCAGAATAAAAATAAGAGAATCCAGCGAGCCAAAAATCAAAGTCTGTGCTCCCCTCAGATAATCTTTTAGCAATTAGTACGGAGAAGCCTTCAGGAGGGTAGGGTCAGCTAGCTGCGTCAGATCAAACACAAAAGCTACGAGATCGCCATCTTGTGACGCAGTTAAAAAAAGAAGAGAGGGAGCCTTTTGCGAGATTGAAGCTGGTATTTTAAATAGTAATAGAGAAAGTTCCTCGGGAATGTTCCCCGCCCGAATTGGCTTTTAAATAGCTTAGTTTTGTCCTGGGGGGGAGGCAATCTGCCTAGGCTGCAAAAAAAAAGCAGCGCGGAAAACTGGCCGGAGTAAAGGCTCAGCTAATGTTGAACCTCTTCTCCATTCACAGCAAAAAAAAAAAAAGCTATGAATTACAAAGAGATCCTAACGACTGACCTTCTCCCTGCCCCTTTCTGCCAGAAAGGAGAGATATCTATAGATCTTATAAGATATACGAACCAGAGTCCTGGCAGGAGCTTTACTTAGCTCCCGACGGCGGCAGCCCCTCCCCTCGAAGCCCAATGAAACATTGTTTGAAAGTCGTAAGTTCAAAATACAAACAGCTGCTGTCGTTTCCTTATTTTGCACAGGGCAATGCTTTGTACAAAGGCACAAGTGGTGTGACAGGTGCTTTGGGAACCTACATTCTTCATTTTTTGATTTAGTTATGTGGAAAAGCAAAGTGATATATTCTTAAATGCTGAGAATTTGAGGGTGTTTCTAGAGAATAAAATGAATTAATGAAAACAACAGCGAAAGTGAGTAACTTAGGGCATGTGTTCAGTAGAAGTGTGTATGGGAGCTAAATGGCAAATTTTGAGGGGGAAAACATTCATTCTGTTACTTTAATTTGAGACAGATTAAGACACCAGTCCTCTGGTCCAAGGATGTATCTCAGGGATGTAGAATAAAACAAAAATCTCTCCCAAAGGAGAAAATAAGAGTTCTACCTCATGGCTTTAGGGCAGTGGTGGGATTCAAATAATTTAACAACTAATTATCTGCCCTAATGACCAGCTGAGTAGGCGTGGCTCGATGGACATGTGACTGGGTGGTCGGGGCGAACTCAATGTCACTCACGTCGATGGGCGTTTCACCTTAGCTGATACAATGTAATAAGGGTTAACCGGAGAGGCAGTGTCTATAAGCAGGGCAATAAAGATTAGGCTAGAAACAACACCAGAAAGTTTCCTCCCTGCCTTCCTTACAGGATTAGCCAAGTAAAATGGGGAAAAAAATTTCTTCCAACAACCAATTCTCTGAACTGCTTAGAAAGTTAACAACCAGTTCTCCTGAATAGGTGCAAACTGGCTGAATCCTACCACTGCTTTAGGGCTTCAATATAAACCCCCCCCAATGCAATCACAACTTCATCCTCCTTATCCCCACAGAAATATTGTTATCTATCATCAGAATGTGTGGGAAGTAGAAAACAAGGCAGATTGAATGTGTGGATCTTCTCAATCATCCAGTTGAGTCTCCAGGAGGGTGAAAATGGCCTCCCCCAGGCTCCTGATACCCTCCAGAGGCTGGAAATGAGCCTGTTTCCAGAATTCCCGGAGACCTGTTTTTTGCTCTCCCAGAGTCCCTGCACGGGCTCTACACTTACCTGGCATGATGAACGAGCTGTGTGGAGACTCCTGGGTGTGTTGGGGTGGGCGGGGCCAGCCGGTCCTTGCAACAACCAGTTTGGTGAACCACATGCAAAATAACATCCGGTTTGCCTGAACCAGTGTGAACCGGCTGAATCTCACCCCTGGATGAGAAGTGAAAAGTGTTCTCCATCCTTCTTAAGGAAAAAGCAACCCAGTTACCTGTTGAAAAAAAGCACCTTTGTGACAAGGCAGGTTGAGGAGTGCCACAGGCAGATCATGAGAAGCTTTCGGAGTGGTGAATTGTGAGTCTGTGCAGACTCCCAATAAGCTCATCATGACACAAATTTTAAACCAGTGTTGGTATAGACCTAAGTGAATTTCTTCTTGTCCTTCACAACATTAGAGATCACTAAAATGGGGAAATAAGATCTCCTTGAAGTTGGGGAAAACCTATTCAGTTTCATGTTGTAGACAACCTGGAGGGAAACCAATTTTCTTCCACTTTCACAAGTTATATCTGAGATAGAAAAATTCCAGGATGTTCCTGATATATTTCTGTTTTGTATTCCACTAGAGTTATCAAAAATATTTTCTATTTGTTTAATTCTCTGTCATTATTGCATCTGCATCCATGAGCCAAATTAGCATTACAATATAATATTGTTACTGATTCCCAAACTTTTTCTTCAAAAAGATTGCTAGACTGAGATCTGAGGGCCCATAGATAAGTCAGATATTGGGCATGTAGTATCTAGGGTGAACCTCATAGATGTGATATCTTATGCCCCACAATTAAACAGCTTCTGTATGTTTTTACATGGCCCAAATAACATGAAATCAACCAATGTTTGGTTTTCTCACCTAAACTATTAACAGGCTTTGGATAAGAATGACAAAAGCTTGCAATTTAGTAATCTTGTGAGATTTTGACAGCTACAATTCCTAAGAAACCAGAATAAAGCCAATATAAAATGCAGTTAAAAATCTAACGACAGCTAAAATAAGTGTTAAACAATGAAATTATTGAATACAGTTTTCATTTTTCTATATCTGGAATAAGTCCATATCAAGTGATGTTATGCTTAACAAACAAAATTCCACTTACTGCTGCATCCAAGTCACGTTGAGCTATTTTTGTTTGTTTTGTTTTATTTTCCCTTTCTGTATGTGACTGCATATTATTGCAAAGTGTGCATGACAAATTTACCATAACTATACTGGAAAACGCACAGCCTTCTTTGTTCTTTATGTTTTTGCTGATCCACACATAAGTGTTATAAGCAATGGGATTAAAGTGTTGGCAGGGTGAAACAGTCTGTGGTATTTTTGTAGACACACAAAATCTGCAGGTTAAATATTCACAGTGGTGTAATTGATGGGAAATGTATATTCCTCATTTTTCTGTGCTAATTTAGCATGGACAAAAATTGATAAATGCTTAGTCTCTGAGCAGGAAGAGAGCATTAGAGAATTTAACTAAATATATTCTAATATGCAATGTAATATACTGTAGCTCAAATTCCACATCCTAAGTATAGTCTTAAAAACACTTTAAAAAGTTCTATTTGTATCAAAAGGAATTACTTTGAAGTCAAACAGTAAAACTGAGAACCATTTAAGTCCATAGGATAATTAAGCATTTGCATGTATCTCACCACTGAAATCAAGACCAATTAGTATCACTATTTTGTGTCTCCATCATTCTCCAAAGTTTGAAAATATAACACCTTAGAGTAAATTTTTTTTATCCCAGAAAGAATTATTGTGACTCTCCCATATTAACATTTAACACATTTTCTTAGGGGAAAAAAAATCCCCTGATCCCTAGGACAATGTTACATCCCTTGAATGTTAATAAGAGAAAGTTCTGACATTAGAGGAGATAAATTGTCTTGTATTCCTCTTACTGCAAACAATTTTGTCAGTTTCTAGCCAATATTATGCTGAACATATCAGATTTACGTGTAAATGTGTTTGTTTTTCTGTTTTAGGTCATTCATACCATGAGAGTAATTGATAAGGATGATCCCAAAAATGGACACTATTTTGTTTATAACCTTCCATCTGAAATGGTCAACAACCCTAATTTTACAATTAAGGAAAATGAAGGTAAATATATTTCTTTATTTATACCCCATCTTTAATAATAATATTAACAGTAATGTGGGGGAAAATTGGAGGTTGTACCTTTTACTATGTTCATTGCTTCGTTTTGCTAATGTTTTTAATGTCTTTCTCTGTTTTATCATGAGCATTTGCCTTTAATTTTTATGACATGGTCAATGTTTGTTTTCAAAGTATCTTGATGAGATGATGATAGATGGATGGATGGATGGATGGATGGATGGATAGATAGATAGATAGATAGATAGATAGATAGATAGATAGATAGATAGATAGATAGATAGATAGATAGATAGATAGATAGATGATAGACATACAGACAAATGTATACATCAGTGGTAGGTTCCTGATGGATGGATGGATGGATGGATGGATGGATGGATGGATGGATGGATGGATGGATATGTTTGTATATAAGAGAGAGAGAGAGAGAGAGACGGACGGAGGGAGGGAGGGATGGAGGGAGAGGTAGAGAGAGAATTAAAGTTAGACATAGGGAAATATAGAGCTATAAAGATATATATGATACATTGGAAAACAACAAATTATAGACACACTGATTATTTCACAGCAAAATATTTCAGGAGATTTTTATATTTTAGTATATTTGTTGCTCTTTTTGATATAACAGTGATTATTTGTATACATTATGGCATATTTCTTCACGGACAAGGTAATATTGACTTCACATTTAACAAGGAGTGAAATTATTTCCAGTTGTACATTTTGCTGCTGTCCTACAATACACTCCTTCGGAATTCTGTCTTAACGATAATAAACATCAATTTCAGAATAGGAACAGTTTCCTGTAGTTTCGGTTTTGATTTATTTGCCTCTTCCAACCTTCAATAGATACTACATATGTTTAAAGAAATGAAACTGGAGCTAAGATAAAGTTTCTGGATAGATTCTTTTTTCTTAGATTCGTTTTTCTGGAACTATTTGAAAATAGTTTGCAAAGAAAATTAAAATGGAAATGGCCAGGCAAAATTGCAGACCAAACTGAAAAGCCTTTCTGAAACCACAATTTATTCAAGATTTGAAAAGCCTTTAAATGTCCCCTACTAATAAAGGAGAATATTTGTAGCTCAGGGTTGACATGAGGGATCCTTGGTGTTTACTGAGCTTGCTTGTTTTTTTGCAGACATTTCATTACGCAAACTAGGTAACATCATCAGTGCTATTAAGAAGTGCTGTTTGCTGTCAGTTTATATTCTAGTGCACGGGTGTCAAACTCCGTTTCATTGAGAGCCACATCAGCGCTGTAGTGGACTTTGGGGGGGAGGGAAAAGAGCTGTGCTTCACTGGGTGGGCGTGGCCAATTGGGTGGTGTCCAGTTTGATATCATTCCCTAAATTGATGGCATGTTTCATCTTCTCATTGGGAGACCAGGCTGAAGCCACGCTGGCCTGATCTTTCCTCTTCCCATTGGGTAGACCAGGATGAATCCACTGGACATTGAGGGCCAGATCTGGCCCGTGGGCCTTGAGTTTGACACCCCTGTTCTAGTGGCTTGCCTGTATAGTGGCTTGCTTGTCCCCTAATGATATATTTATTCTCAAACTCGACCTCTGTTAATAGCAACATCAGGCTTGGGGTAGGGAAGAGAACTGTAGTTATGTGTTCAAAAAGTTTAACTACTATTCACAATCAATGGTTTTCTCAGCGCTCACTAATGGCCATGTCAAAGGAGGAGATTGAGACAGACTTTAAGGTTATATCAATAGTTTTGTTGATTATGAATGACAGTATGATAGAACCATGTAGTAATGTAGTTTAACCATCATTTGAGGTCTTCAGAGTACATTCAGATTCTTGGGAATACTTGAGAACACATGTTTTGTCGATAATTTTGGATATTATGCTTTATTGTTGTTATTACTTGCAAAGTCATGTCCAACCCATCGCAACCCCATGGACAACATTCCTCCAGGCCTTCCTGTCCTCTACCAGTCTCTGGAGTCCATTTAAGTTTATGCCCACTGCTTCGGTAACTCCATCCATACACCTCATTCTCTGTTGTCCCCTTCTTTTGCTCTCAATCTTTCCCAGCATTCGGCTCTTCTCCAGTGAGTCCTTCCTACTATGCTTTAGTAACACATTATTGCAGTTCCATAAAGGATCTACTCAGGAAACAACCCACAATGAAAAATTAAAGAATTTAGTATATTGATGCAGGAGGAAACAAGAGTGGTGGAAGAAATAACAGAATTTTTCATTGATGCTGAATCAATGCTACCTATAAAACCAAAGACCTTGTTTTCAACAAATGGGTTTACACCTAGTAATTGTATGTTAGAGAGGGCATAGATTTCATTTAAACTTTAGAAGAAATGTAGGATAAGGCCACCTCAGTAACCGAACCAATTATCTGGAGAGATCAAAGATCTTGGCAAAAAAAGGATAGGACAGTCATGTGTATTTCATGCTCTACTACGGGCTTTTTTTCATCAAACATGGATCGGACCCTCTCCTTTCTTTAATTATTCGAAGTGCCATTAAAAATGGCAATAATGTAACTCATAACTGTGTGAAAGCAACAAAGCCTTCCATTTTTAAATCTTAGGCATGCTAAATAATCCTTAACTCTCCCCTCCAATCAGTTTTCTTTTCTGAAACTTCCTGCCCCTCTAAATTCAGTTACCAAATGCAGCATAGGAACACTTTATCTTTAAATAGATATGATGCTATTTTTGTATGACTTGATGACATTGCATTAAGTAAATAACCTTTATTCTGGGGAAGCAATGCCAAGGCTTGTTTGCAATTTTTTTGAAAGTAATCATTATCTCCCATTTAATAGATTTTGAAATACATACATTCAAACTTACTCATTAAATCATTAAATTGCTGGTAGCTGAATTATTATAGAATCTTTTCACTTCAGGTAAATAATAAATTATTGGAGAGTAGAGGCAACAGCAGGGACACAATGGCTCAGTGGCTAAGACACTGAGCTTATCAATCAGAAAGGTCAGCAGTTCAGTGGTTTGAATCCCCAGAGCTGCCTAGCGGAGTGAGCTCCCAGCTTCTGCCAACCTAGAAGTTCAAAAGCATGCAAAAATGCAAGTAGAAAAATAGGGACCACCTTTGGTGGGAAGGTAACAGGGTTCTGTGTGCCTTCGGCATTGAGTCATGCCAGCCACATGACCACAGCTGCTAACATTTCTTTTCCTGCTTGTAATATCTGAAAAAGATTATTGATGATGAAGGCTGATTTTTCTGTTCTGCTCAAAGAAACCCTGAATAGTATACAAAAAGGAACAGTTTAATATAAAAAAGCCTCCTGCAAAAAATAAATCAGTAATAAAGCAATCACCCATAAAGCAAAAACAAGTCAGAACAAAATTCTGAAAGTGCCAAACTTAAGTTCTTTGGAAAAGGCAGTCTAAAAAGTAACGTGCGTTGCTTTAAAACATCTGGGTAAAGAAGGACGTCAGTCAGGGAAACGGGCAGAATCAAAATGACAAAAGCAATATTGTACTGTTGCAGCACAAGATCCAACCCTTTATCCATGATTAAGTGACCCATGTACTAAAAAAACACTTGTTGTTAGTTGCATGTCCAATCCATCACAATTCCATGGACACCGTTCCTCCAGGCTTCCTATCCTCTTCCATCCTTTGGAGTCCATTTAAGCTCACGCCAACTGCTTCACTGACTCCATCCAGCCACTTCATTCTCTGTCGTCCCGTTCTTCTTTTGCCCCCAATCATTCCCAGCATCTTTCCCATGCTTTCCAGGGTTTTATGTTCCGTTTTCTCAACATTCATTTTTTGTTGCTACAAAAACATTTGGGTATATTTGGGTTTTGCCTTGGAAACATCTCAAACCTCACTCTGAATGTACTTTAGCAATAGTGGTGTAAACTGCATAAATTCATCTTAAACTTCAATGGGAAGAAAATATTAACTTCATCATCAACCACATTGATATTCCATGACATAATTTCCTAAATTTAGTCATCAATGAATTTTTAAAAAAAAAAAAAAATTACACAGAAGAATAAATATTAGGGGGTGGGGGAATTGTGGCAAAGATTCAGGAATGGTGCTTGCAAAAACATAGGTAAATTTTTACTCACAGAAAAAGATACACATAATATCAGTGGTGGGATTCAAAAAATATTACTACTGGTTCTATGGGCATGGCTTGGTAGACATGGCGTGGCTTGGTGGGCCTGGCAGGGGAAGGATATTGTAAAATCTCCATTCCCTCCCCACTCCAGGGCAAGGTTACTGAAAAATCCCCATTCCCTCCTGATCAGTTCGGACTCGGGAGGCAGAGAATAGATAGGGACAGGGCCAATCAGAGGTTGTATTTACCGGTTCTCCAAACTACTCAAAATTTCCGTTACCAGAACTGGTCCTCCAGAATTGGCCAGAACCTACTGAATACTAGTTCAGCAGGTTCTGACTATGCATAATATGCAATTGCTTTCCTTTTTTTTTTTAAAAAAAAAGGAATTTACTAACTGATGTATTAGAAAATGAACCTTTGCTTGGAAAAGGGGTGCGCTGCATGACAAAGAGAGATAGAGAAGGAAAAGAAACTATTAAATGTGCCAGTTTTATATCATTCATATCTGTGTGCCAATCATTTGTTCTTCCTCTGGAGTATTGCTGTATTTAATATTCTCCAACTGTGGATTGCTGGTGAGAATATGAATTATTTTCTCTTTAACCTGTCCAGCTATACTTCTTCTTTTTTATTATTAACCATTGGGGTCCAGTAGATGATAAATCAATGGATATTATTGCAGATAAGCCTTCATTTGAAGTCATGGAAAGCTGGCAAACATTCTTTTGATACAGCTATTATACAACCTGGGAGGACGAACATGTGATCTAAAGGCATTTAAATTGGTCACCTGCCTTGTCACCTTTGAGCCGTTAAAAATCCCCCTCCACAGTGAAGTTCTTTGGTGAATGATTTAATCCCTTTCTTGTGGCTTTTGTGATGAGATGGATGCTTGCAGCCCTGAAGACAGAATTGCCAAGGAAGCTGGCTATTATGTGGGGTGGACTTTAACGGATCTTATTCAATAGCTGAATGGCAAATTAAATCAATGTAAATGTCTCAAGAATACTAAATTCAAGCTTTACTAAGGAAGCTTTACTTGGAAATAATCTTCTCTTTCAAGCACACTTTTCTGGCATTGAACTCAGAAATAACTTTTCTCCAGGGAAGGAAAAATTCATTTCTATGGTTCTAGATATTTTCCTTATGTTTTCCATAATTATTAAGTATAGCTCTCACCTTACAGCATGAACAAGTACAAGTAAATGAGAAGATCCGATTGACTCATATCCAATTACTCTTATGCCTTCAAGTTGAATCCAGTTCCTAGTGATTCTATGGATTGAGGCTTAACTGGCCTTTAATTTTAACCCATGGTTTTTCTAAGGACATTCCAGTAATCTCTTTAATACTATTTATCCATTTTATTCATTGTTTTCTCCTTCTATTTGCCTCAATTCACAAAGCTTAATTATTTCTAGCCCATTTTCTGTTTACATTGTATCCACAAAACGTATCAGTTTTGGGTTCCTCTTAATATAGAAGTAATTTTAATATAGTCTCCAATACCATAATATGAATGCTTCTCTCTTTCTGTCACTTCATGTAAAGATCCAGGATATCAGTTGGCCAAGTGCCTCTAGAAAGCTCACAGAATCAAATAAATGTTTTATTTGATATATCCTCAGAAACACCAGGTATTCATTACCCTGTTATGTAATTTTATAAAAATGACAAGTCTAATGGTCATTTCCTGTAATTAATCACATTTTAATTTAAATGGTTGTTATATATCGAACTATTTGAAAGGCTTTCAATTTTATTTTGTTTGATAATTTTATCTGAATTATTGATCAGAGTTCAGGAGATTTGAAGATTCAATTGAATGAACTTTTAATCAAATCGCCAAAGCAAAATTTTGCAAAGCTTTAGTATCTCCTAATGAGTTACAAGGGATGTGATGGCTCAAGCTTGTTGATCAGAAAGGTTGGCAAGGCAGCGGTTCGAATTCCTAGCGCCGCATAATGGCGTGAGCTCCCATTACTTGTCCCAGCTTCTGCCAACCTAGCAGTTCAAAAGCAGGTAAAAATGCAACTAGAAAAGTAGGAACCACCTTTGGTGGGAAGGTAACAGCATTCTGTGCTCCTTTGGCATTTAGTCATGCCAGCCACATGACCACGGAGACATCTTCGGATAGCCCTGGCTCTTCAACTTTGAAACGGAGATGAGCACTGCCCCCTAGAATCAGGAATGACTAGCACATATGTTTGAGGGGAACCTTTATCTTTTACCTTTAATGAGTTAAAAGAAATCAAAGCAGCTGTCATTTGTTTTTATTGGGCGGGGGGGGGTTGGATCACAAAGGAAAAACAATTGAGCAATATTTACCATGGACTATTTCTGGTGATGTGTCAAATTTAAATGGATGATCCTTTTCAGTCTTGGTCTAGGAAAACGTACTTCATACTTCCATTTGATACAGGGGACTCTGTCAATTGTTATTATCTCTTGGATCCTCCAATCTGAAGATTTCAGTGTTTCCTTGAATTCCTTAGAAAAATATAAATAAAAGGAAAGAGAATACTTTGGTTCTGATGTAAGAAAAGGACAGAGGATGGCCTAGGCAACTTTCTCCCTTTCATGTATTTTATTAAAGATGGCCATCTTTTGTCATTGGCTAGGCAGATAAAAGTTAACATGCTTCAAAATCTAAAACTGTGTCAAGTTCCATTAAAATAGAGTTTATAGGAGCATATGACCCTTTGATTTTTATGATCATTAGATGGAAAACCAGGGCAAATGCTGACTGCTTTCCATGAAGTTAATGATTTGTTTTCTACTACAATAAAAATTATGACTTCAGAATCATTTGGACAGGTGCATGGTTAAGGCTTTGGAAGACCATGATTATCCTGAGAGTGCCTAGTTGTATACCTGCTGTGCTCAGAACATGAAGGTATCTTCCAAGCCAGAATAAATATATCTATATATCTATATCTATATCTATATCTATATCTATATCTATATCATCTATATCTATATCTATATCTATATCTATATCTATATCTATATCTATATCTATATCTATATCTATATCTCTATCTCTATCTCTATCTCTATCTCTATCTCTATCTCTATCTCTATATCTATATCTATATCTATATCTATATCTACATCTATCTATCTATCTATCTATCTATCTATCTATCTATCTATCTATCTATCTATCTATCTATCTATCTATCTGCCAGAAAATAAATATAAATAAATATATATACTACACACACACACACACACACACACACACACACACACACACACGTATATATGTATATAGCCATGTGGGTGTGTTTGTTCCAGCATAACTCTGGAACATCTTGAGAATTTCAACCAAACTTGGAACACATATAACGTACACTCTGGAAACAAATACTGTGGGGATAAAATACCCCTAACACCCCCTGGGGATGTTTGTTCTGTTACGATACAGCCTGTTGTACCTTCAAATGGATAATACTGTACTACCGTAAAATGGCTTCTACTGTACAGCACAGTGGAGTTGCCATGGTAATGGCTTCACAGTACTTCACAACACTGGATTATGAGCTAGTGATTTATAGAAAACAGAGCTCTTGACTTTCTTAATACCGGTATATAATGATGATGATGTTATCCATTCAGTGATGTCTGATTCTTAATGATTTTATGGGCCAGGTCTTTCCAAGTTTTCTGATCTTGCACTACTTTGAATTTTTCTATGCTTTGGCTGGTGTCATCTTTGATAGTGTCCAGCCTTCACGTTCTTTGACAGCCTGGTTACCTTTTACCGCTAACTCTTCCAAACATAATCACTTTCTCTAGTGAACTCCCTTGCACGATATGGCCAAAATAAGTGAGACACAATGTTGGGATTTTTCAAAATATACAGTATATACTTTATTAAATTTCTCTGTAAGATAAAATATAAAATAAAAAGAGAAATTTATAAGGAAATAAAGAATATTGAAGGGACAGATAAGAATTAGAATTCTTAATTTTTGAGAAATTTTCTTGAAAAAAAATCAAAGTCAAAAGAAAAAAAAACTCAAAATACTAAGAATACAGCCTAAAACTGATCCTATAGGATAATATTCTCTTGTACTAAATGTCAGAGAAACGTTTTGGAATGCTTTAGAGGCAATTATCTACATGACTCTAAAGTTCAGATATTTTGAAAGGACAGAATTGGAAATTAAACAGATAATTACTTAAAGTTCATTTTGTTCCAAAGGGAATGGTTAAAGAGGAAGGGCAGTAAAGAAACATTCAACATGTCATTCTTTTTTATCTGTTTAGGATCAGCTATCCAGTGTCAAAGATTTTAAATATTTGATTATCTCCATGTAATATTTCATTATGGAGAATAGCTGTGTCATTTGATGGTCCAAAAGCACATTGTTATTCTCTACCTATTTTCATTTTTATATGAATGTTATTATTTGTTCTTTGAACATGATTCTAAGCCCATTATCCTATTATATATTTATTTAGACCAAAAGATGAGCCAGGAGTTCTTAAATAAGTTTTGATATCTAAGATATGAAGGGGTAAGCTTATTTTTGCCTTATGCTACCACTTATAATTAATGTAATTTAGTAGGTTTCCAGCTGTTTCATTTACAAATAACTACAATATTGTTGAATGTTGTTGTATAGACTTTGAATTATTGCAAGACAAGAAAGATACTTTAAAAAAATAGTATTCTGGGGAAGTAATGTTGAGATTTGGCATTCAAGGTGGCTAAGACGTTGGCTACGACACTGACTAATTGTCTCTAGAAAGTGGTTTTATTATATCTTATTTTAGACTTATATAGCTGCTGAAATTATGAACTTCAACCCAGAGTGAATCATAGCAATAGCAGTGGACTTATATACCGCTTCATAGGGCTTTCAGCCCTCTCTAAGCGGTTTACAGAGAGTCAGCATATTGCCCCCAACAATCTGGGTCCTCATTTTACCCACCTCGGAAGGATGGAAGGCTGAGTCAACCCTGAGCCGGTGAGATTTGAACCGCTGAACTGCTGATCTAGCAGTAGCCTGCAGTGCTGCATTTAACCACTGCGCCACCTTGGCTCATAAATCATAAAATTACGGCAACATCAAAACCATTATATTCTTCCTCAAAATAGCAATAGCACTTAGACTAGTAGAGTGGAGAAGAGTAGAGTAGAATAGAATAGAATAGAATTCTTTATTGGCCAAGTGTGTTTGGACACACAAGGAATTTGTCTTTGGTTCATATGCTCTCAATGTACATAAAAAGACAAGATATATTTGTTAAGAATCATAAGGCACAACACTTAATGATAGTCATAGGGTACAAATAAGCAATCAGGAAACAATCAATATAAATATAAATTATAAGGATACAAGCAACAAAGTTATAGTCCTGCAGTCCTAAGTGGGAGAAGATAGGTGATAGGAACGATGAGAAGATTAATAGTAATAGTAATGCAGCCTTAGTGAATAGTTTGACAGTGTGAGTGAATTATTTGTTTAGCAGAGTGATGGCGTTCAGAAAAAAAATATTCTTGTGCCTAGCTCTTCTGGTGTGCAGTGCTCTATAGCGTCCATTTTGAGGATAGGAGTTGAAACAATTTATGTCCAGGATACGAGGGGTCTGTAAATATTTTCACGGCCCTCTTTTTGACTCGTGCAGTATACAGGTTGTCAATGGAAGGCAGGTTGGTAGTAATTGGTTTTTCTGTGGTTCTAATTATCTGTTGAAGTCTGTCTGTCTTGTCAGGTTGCAGAACAAAACTAGACAGTTATAGAGGTTCAGATGACAGACTCAATAGCTCATCTGTAAAACTTATGCTTTACAGCACTCTCTGGGCAATTTACAATGTCACCATATTGTCCCCAGCAATGTGGGTCATAATTTTACTGACCTCAGCAGGATGGAAGACTGAGTCAACCTTAACCCTGTCCACATCAAATTCCAACTTCTCAACAAACAAGCCTCTGTGGAAATTGTAGATTCTTAAATGTTGTTCCTCTGAAATCACCAATGTCATCATCATTTCAGATCAAATGGTTCCAATGAACCAAGTCAAGGTGATTCTTTAACTCAATTTAGGATACTTTGTAGTAATATTTGTTTCCTGTATGTCAGAAGATGCCAAACTAAATGAGTAAACTGGAATTGTAAAATATTTTTTGTATCTGTGTTGTCGTTCTGTAAGATTTGTAATATAAAATGTTGGCGGCCATCCATTTGATTTTTTTTCCAGAGCATCTGTTGTAAATCTTTGACGTTTACTGAAAATTTGTCATTTTACATTAATGAAAATGTCTACATGTGTACAGCTCAGTTACCACAACATCACCCTTTAAAACAACTTATAAAAGTGATAACATCAAGTAGCCTAATTTATTTTAATCAGCCTTCTGGCTGAATAGGACGATTCTGTCTTTATTGTCAAGCTCTTATAAAGAATCTTTCTCATAAAGAATGTATTGTGCCAGCTGTATTATACTGTATTATACTCTTTAAAACATGTGATTCTTTTTAAGCTATTTGGTCAACCTAAGGGATTTCCCCCCCTCCAACTTCTGTTATTAGTTGCTTCAGATTCCTTGAAAAGAAAGGTGAGACAAGATAGACCTCCAGTAAAAAGACTCAAAGGTGTTTAAATGTCCCCTGGAGCTAAAATTACTTTTGAGTCATGACATTCTTTGGAGGTTATATGCTTGTGATTTGGAAACAAGTCAATTCTGAAAACAAAATTCATATGCTGTTATTAGAATAGTAAGATATCTTGAACTTTACCCTAGACCTTATTAATTTCTTGGATTTGGAACTGGTTTGTATGTTGCCTTAGTGTTTTCTCATACCTTCTGGTTTGGTTGACTATTGGGCTACCTCCATTACCTGACCAATTCTCTTGGTTACATATTATTTAGGAAATGTCTCAGCCCATTCCATTGATTTTATCTTGATCTAGAAGCCTTACATTACCTTTGTGACTAAATCTGAATATTATAGGCTGGAGCCTTGCCATTGATTCCAAATTTTGTTAGGAAAAACTGGAAGTGATCTAAGAAGATGGAATATAACCTATGAAAAACCTACAGAAAATGTTAGGCTGTAACTCTCAGGATCCTTTTGCTTTAATAGCACTGGGACTTACATACCAATTTACAGTGCTTTATAGTCCTCTCTAAGCAGTTTACAGAGTCAGTTTATTGCCCCCAACAATTTGGGTCATCATTTTACCCACCTCAGAAGGATGGAAGGCTAAGTCAACCTTGAGCCTGATGAGATTCGAACTGACAAATTGCTGGCAGCCAGCAATCAACAGAAGTAGCCTGCAGTACTGCACTCTAACCACTGCTCCACTAAGGCTCAATGATAGTGGCCAAAAAAAAAATCTATGGAATGATAAAAATGGGAAACTGTACAGCATTGTTAAAAGTGCCCAAAACTAATCAGAAGATCTAAGATCTGCTGGCTAAAACTATGGAATTCCAAAAATCTCCTGCTTCCCATCCCGTTTAATGTTCCTGTTAGTAACAGCCTATTGCAATTCCTAACCAAGTGCACAGAAGGACTCCGAACACCACAATTTTCAATTCAGGCTGACTAACTTTTATCTAAACATAAAGAAATGTACTTTGCCAGATCTTCTCAAGTCTCCAGCTGTAAAAGTTCCCAATTAAAAATTCTTTTCTTTCCCTTCAAAGGCAACATATCCAGCACAGATAACTTATAACACGGTCTTTAATGCTGTTAATGATTTGATATTTCTAAACAGTTATTTTAAAAAATGGAAAGGAAAAAAAAAGAAAAAAAGTAGACGGCTAGTTGGAAAGTTGCACCGCAGGGGAACTTACAGATGTCTACTTATTAAGAAAGTTTCATGAAGTAAAGGAACATCAGGTGCTCTCAGAAAAGCCTGGCTTAGAGACATTTAACATGTAGGCTATTTGTCCTCCTCCTAATCTTTTAAATCAGCCTACAAATGTAGCCTACAAATGTAGCCTACAAATGGAGAGGAAAGCTATGGCAAATCTAGACAGCATACTAAAAAGCAGAGACATCACCCTGCCAACAAAAGTGTGTATAAGTCAAGGATATGGTTTTCCCACTTGCAATGTAGGGCTATGAAATTTGGACCACAAGGAAGTAAGCGCTAAAGAATTGAGGCTTTTGAATTATGGTGCTAGGTTGACAGAAGCTGGGACATGTAATGGGAGTTCACTCCATTACACGGTGCTAGGGATTCGAACCGCTGAACTGCTGACCGTTCTGACTGACAAGCTCAGCATCTTAGCCAATGAGCCACCATGTCCCATAACTTTAAATAACCCTGAAATGAAGTGTTGTATTATCTATACAATCTCAAGCTACGAAGGCCTTCAAATTCTCTGTCAAAATTATAAGTTTTAATGTACTTGGAGAAGAAATTATTAGGTACATGGGAAATCAATTGTACCTTATTCTTTGATTCAACTTGGATAAAATCCAATTTCATTTTTGTCCAACCCTATCTATTTTTTTTTCTAATTGTGGCTCTTGCTATATCCCTCAAAGGCAGATGTAGCTCTTGGCCTGGGAATATATATATATATAAAATTTATATACATACATACATACATACATACATACATACATACATACATACATACATACATACATATAAATTTTCAGAACAGCCGAGAAAGAGATGGAGGGAAGGAGTAAGGATACAATTATTTCTCTTACCCCAGTATATTGGTTCTTCTATTATGCTGAGTTTGGTATAAGTAAATGTTGAAGAACATAGCAATACATAGAGCCAGTATTAACCACTGACTTATTTCCACATTGAAAGTGCTTTACTTTGTTAAGGAAAGCACAGGTAAATAAAATACATGAAAAGAAAGATAATGACGGCTGAGGAGGTTAATTGGGAAGATGAGTGGAGAGCAAGACACCCACTATCCTCTTGAACACCTGTTTCCCAGCTAATTCATGCAGTAGCCTTGGTGTCTACAACTCAAAAAGCCACCTGCTGTTTTCTCAGCTTTCAAGTGCTATTTTTAAAGTGTTTGCCAAGAAGGGAAAGTCAGTCAGATAAAGTGATTTTTATTACTAGTCAGGAAAATAGGTGGCCTGTAAGTTTCAAGTTGGAGAAACTCAATAAAAGTGCCTAAATCCCTTGGTTAACCTCAAGGCAAAGTATCAAGCGAAGGATAGATGAATCTGTCAGTTTTGCTTTTTCCGGCATTTGTTCTTTCTTCTTGCTGATGTTTTAAATCTAATTTATGAAAACATTTATTAATTTTGACCATTAAACTCTCCTGAATTTTTACCTACCTGCACTGGTCCAGTTTAATAAATGAAACTATCCTTGATGAAAATAATCATGCCGTAATCGTGCTAAAGGGATGCAGTGGCTCAGTGGCTAAGACGCTGAGTTTGTCGTTCAGAAAGGTCAACAGTCCAGTGGTTCAAATCCCTGAGCTGCGTAATGGAGTGAGCTACCATTACTTGTCCCAGCTTCTGCCAACCTAGCAGTTCGAAAGCATGTAAAAATGTAATTTAGTGGGAAGATAACAGAGTTTTGTGCGCCCTCGGTGTTTAGTCATGCCGGCCACATGACCACAGAGACGTCTTTGGACAGTGCTGGCTCTTCATCTTTGAAATGGAGATGAGCACCACCCCCTTGAGTCTGCAATGTCTAGCACATATGTACGAGGGGAACCTTTACCTTTAGTCATGCTAAGGATTTCCTATCACCATTGAAGATAGATTCAGAACTAGTCCATAAGAACTGAATATTGGAAACTGTTGTTTTTATGGATCAATCTGTCAGTCTACACTGCTTTCAATATTTTTGCCAATTCTCCCATTCTTTATTTTCCATTTATACATGAAATTTAAAGTTGTTTCTAAATCCATATTTTAAATAACCAAATTAAAACATTTCTGGTTCAATAAATTTGTTTACTGATTTGGTGCTGTCTGAGCTTGGTCTGAAGCAGCACTCACTAGTTGCTGAAGATATTACCCAGTTGGGTAATAAAGTGTTTGCAAGAAAACAACCAAACTCTGAGAATACCAAAGACTCTGCAGTTCAATCCTAAATTCAATCATAAATATTCTCTTCTATTAATAAGCTTATTAACATGGGAATATTGCACAAAATATATGATAGAGAAGGTTTAAAAACCCATCCACAGACCATTTTTATATGGTACTCTGAACTACAACTCAACTCACCATATTTTAGAATGTTATATCAACCCTTTATGTGTTTAATTAATAGTTCAGCTTGTCTTGAGATCTCATGGAATTCAAGGTTAGCATGAGGTATGGTTATAATAAAAAATTGATGGATTGAACCTGAAAAAAATCACCATCAGATAGAAGATTCCATAGAAGTCTCAATGTTTCTCTTGCTAAGTGAGCCATTTGTGTGAATTTTGCCCCATGTCGCATTCTGGACATAAATTGTTTCAACTCCTACCCTCAAAACGATGCTATAGAGCACTGCACACCACGACAATTAGACATAAGAACAGTTTTTTTTCCCTGAATGCCATCACTCTGCTAAACAAATAATTCCCTCAACACTGTCAAACTATTAACTAAGGCTGCACTACTATTACTATTAATCTTCTCATCATTCCTATTACTCATCTCCTCCCACTTATGGACTGTAAATTTGTTGCTTGTATCCTTATGATTTATATTGATGTTGATTGTTTCCTGATTGCTTATTTGTACCCTAAGTGTTGTACCTTATGATTCTTGATGAATGTATCTTGTACTTTTATACATACATGCACGAAAGACAAATTCCTTGTGTGTCCAATCACACTTGGCCAATAAAGAATTCTATTCTATTCTGTTGACCTCACCTCATTCCTAACAGGTCAGTAGGAGCGTGCATAAGTGCACCAGCGTGCCTAACGTCCCTGTCCTACCATCCCCATTTATTTGTCCCCATTTCCTGTGTTCTTATTCATGTTTATTCTTATTCCTGTTATCTTGTACATGAGTGACAAAATAAATAAATAAATAAATAAATAAATAAATAAATAAATAAATAAATAAATAAATAAATAAGCAAGCAAGCAAGCAAGCAAGCAAGCAAGCAAGCAAGCAAGCAAGCAAGCTTACCTGGCTAATACATGCAAATTAACTTCTAAAAGAAAATGAAAAATTATGTTGAATGGGGGCGGGGAATTGAAGCGTGCGGACTTCTGAGTAGGAAAATCCCAACATTTGTTATTGTGCTATTTATAATTCTGCAACTGAAAGCAATAAAGAGCTAATGTGAAATACATCAAATAATGTTACATTTTTGAAATGTTTTCTGCCTCTCCCAGAGATGCTAATAGGTGGGAAATAGTGGGCGAGCTGTTGCCTGCCAATAATGCAGAGTTCCCTAATGTAATAGAAAAATCTTATGCATTCAGGAATAAAATGAATTCAATAATTACTTGAGGGATCCTTAGCTATTTGATTTAATATACTCATAATACCTGCTATTAAATAAAGCCACCATTTACTTCACCTGAGCATATATTTTACATGTTAAATGAAAGAAAGGGCTGGTTATATCTAGCAAATACACAAGGTAAATGACCACTGCTTTGCTAAGGACAAACTGAGCCCCAAAGCTGTTAAAAATAAAAGTAAGATCACTTTGGGAAAACATAGCAATTTGTACTGAGGCCACTGCTTGTCCCATTGATCCAAATGAAGGTGAGGGGTCCTTGGTGCTCTCTGAGTTTAGTGGGTTGTTTAAAAAAAAAAAAATCATTACCCATCTAGCAGTGGTGAAATCCTCCCAGTTCAGCCCGGTTCAGCCAAACCGGTAGGGACAATTGTTCTTGGTTCTGCGAACTGGTAGTAAAAAACATAAAAGCTTCTGAGGTTCGCGAGGCTCAGCTGTGAGTTGCACGATCATTGGAAACTTTTTTCCCTCACTTTTTAAAGCATTTTTTTCCTGCTGGTTCAGGCAAATAAGCAGGAAAAAAATGCTTTAAAAAGCGAGGGAAAAAAGCTTCCGTCAATCACACGGATCAGCTGTAAGAGCCACGATTGTTGGAACCTCTTTTTTTCCCCACTTTTTAAAGCAGGATTTTCCTGCCTATTCTCCCAAACTGGCAGGAAAAAAATGCTTTGAAAAGTGAAAAAAAAGTTGGCCATGCCCACCCAGTCACATGACCCACCACGACCAAGCCACGCCTACATAACTGGTGGCCAAAAAAAAAATAGATTTCACCACTGCCACCTAGATTATCACTGATGATGTTACTTAGTTTGGGTAATGTTTTCTGTAAGAAACCAACCAAGCTTAGAGAGCAGCAAGAAACCCTCATTTCAGCTCTGAGCAACAAATATTATCCTTTATTGGGATACAATGGATATTCCAATGGTCAAATTTCTGCCTTTATCCTTTCAGTGCCTTTTCTATGTTTATCTCATCTCCAGGTGCTATATGGGACATCTTATCCATAGGCTAAAACAGGGGTCCCCAATCCCTGGGTTGTTGCCCACTATTGGGCTGTGGCCAGTGGTGGGATTCAAATAATTTAACAACTGGTTCTCTGCCCTAATGTTTTCTTCCAACAACCAGTTCACCAAACTGCTCAGAAAGTTAACAACCAGTTATCCCGAAGTGGTGCGACCTGGCTGAATCCCACCATTGGTTGTGTCTGATCACAACTGGGCCACACAAGCGGTGGGTGGTACACAACATGTGTAGAACTCAACTTATGTGAGTGGTGGGCTGGCATGCATGCACATGTGTGCAGCTCAACATGTGGCCCTGTTCCCCTCTCCCCCCCTCCACCGGGACGCCAAGGTTCAAATTTTGGGGACCACTGAATTAAAAGAAGTTATAGATGTTCATACTGATGTTTCATTATTTCTCTTTTTGATTAAAAGATGTCTCAAATTGAATGTTTTTTTTCAAAAGAATGAATTTTCATATTGCTACCATGAAGCTATATATTTAAGTTAGAGTAATGTCCAGGATTGCATTAGCCAAAGAGTAAAGAAAAACCCCAAGAACTTGGTTATCCTATTTTAAAGCGGGAACCAACACTTACAAATGAAAATGTCTCAACATAACAATAGAAAAACAGGAGAAGGGAGTTCAAGCAAGGTAAGTAAAAGCATATATTGGGTAGATGAACATAAAAAATTAAATGGGCGGCATATATTACAACACTATACTATTTTGTTCCTTTCGTTAATAATAAATATTTAGAATATTGCACAGAAATAAAACCAGGAAGGTACCACAAGGTTAATAATTTTAGGCAAACTGAAAACTATATTTTTTCTCACCACTCTATGCATCTCATCCCTTCCAGATAACACCTTCAACATTTTGACCAAACGCAATGGATTCAGCCGGCAGAAACAAGAAGTCTATTTTTTACCCATCATCATCAGCGACAGTGGGAATCCTCCAATGAGTAGCACTAGTACTCTTACCATTAAAGTCTGTGGCTGCAGCAATGATGGCATTGCCCAGTCCTGCAATGCGGAAGCTTATGTTCTCCCAATTGGTCTCAGCATGGGAGCTTTAATAGCAATTCTGGCCTGCATCATTTTGCTTTTAGGTACGTATGAATATGTTGCTGGGAAAGACACAAATGTTGCAATGATTAGGATGTTAGACTGGGATGATGGGTATCTGCATTGAAATTCATTCTAGGTCATAGAAAATCATAGGGTCCAGTGGTGGGATTAAAAAAAAATACTACTATAGGTGTGGCTTGGTGGGTGTTGCATGGCTTGGTAGGTGTTGCTTGGTGGGCGTGGCAGGAGAAGGATACGGTAAAATCTCCCCACTCCAGGGGAAGGTTACTGCAAAATCCCTGTTTCTTCCTGATCAGCTGGGACTCAGGAGGCAGAGAATAGATGGAGACAGGGGCAGTCAGAGGTGATATTTACCGGTTCTCCGAACTCTCAACATTTCTGCTACCAGTTCTCCAGAACTGATCAGAACCTGCTGAATACCACCTCTGCTAGGGTGACTTGGCCTGGTCTTTCTTTGGGTGTTCTCACTTCAAAAATGATTCAGAAGATAGAGAACTCTCTTATGTCCCCTAAACCATCTCCCACCCCCACCCCCGGCCCGTTTCTGTGTAAGCTTTGAAACTGTCTTTCAATTCATTCAACTCATTCATTGAATCCTTGAAATGAGGCTCTTAAAGCAGCCACATCTTTTTTTCAACCTCTCAAGCCTGAAGGAAATCTGTATCTCTTTTAATGAAAGCAGAGGGGTGCTGTGGTTAGACTTGTGTGAGATTCAAAGCATTTCTTCTAAATCATATTCAGATCCCTACCATACCAAAGGCTAATGATGATAGGAGAGGAAAAAAATGCCAACAGAAGGAAATGTATGCTGCCTTGATTATCTGGATCAGAGAGATATAAATCTCATGAATAAACAAATGCACTTCTCAGGAAGAACTTCTGGGGAAGGAATCTGAGTATAGATTGACTCAGCCCCTACCCCTGCTGTTTTTTATATGCCAATTCAAGTCATTCATTCGTTTAATTTCTTCCAATTATGTCCACTTTTCTGTCAATGGCAACCCAGATGCCTAACAGCATTAATACAAATTTAACCCAATGTGAGAGACAAGCATAAAAGCATAAAATAGTGACATAAAAAGCAAGGGAAACATTCTTGAAAATGAGTCAACATTCCATTAAAATATATTTATCAGGCAAACTCTTGGGCTTAAATACTAATCTCTGTCTACTTTCAAAACATCTTCAGTATAAATGAAAGTTTTTTGTTTTTTTAAAGCTGAATCTGTAGGTGCAAAGCTTAAAAATAGAACTGAAATAATGATGCCATAGAGTTAAAATACTAGAATTCCCCAGTCAGCAGGAAACCATTGCTAAGAAATTTGAGAACTGAAGTTCATACATCTGGACAGAATCCAAATTGGGGAAACTGATTTAGCAGATAGGTGAATACGGATCTTTTTCATTCTTTCGCCTGTATATGATTTTTTTCCCCTAAAAACACACACCTTAGTAATCTATAGGTTCCCTGGGTCTCAGACTTCAAGTAGACTTTTTAAAGCAGGACTTGTAGGGACCAATAGAAGCTCAGAAATAAATTTGGCTAAAAATATGAATGAAATATATTGAAAAAGTTTAAAATAAAGCAGAAACACCCAAACTTTCTTTTGCCAACATTTGCAGTGGTCTTCACTTCAATTTTCTTTGCAAACTGCCTGACAGGTTTCCAAGTAACACCCCCAATGAAAGAAGACTCCAAGACTTGAGTTTCCTCAAAGTTCCATGTTATTAAAAATGTCATATTGACACATCTGGGAAAACCTGAATCTGAAAGTTTTCAGGATTTCCGCACCCAAAAGAAAGTTCAAATCTCTGCCCAGTACCCACATGTCCACCACATGGTCCAATCAGGCACCGTCCAAAACTGGAGATGCTGCTCAGTCACCTCATCGCAGCTGCAGGGCAAGGTGGCCTTGACTCTCTGAGAAAGAATGTTATTTTGACTATATATCACCCATACTCTGTATAATGTCCCCTCCCATTTTCCCACAGTAGAAAATGTGGCAGGCTTGGAGTCCCAAAAGTAAAAGATGGCTTCTAGGTCTCACATGGCCCTTGTGTAATTAATACCCTGTATTTTAATTTAGATGTTCTCATTTATTTTAGGAAAGAAGTTTGTTTTGTTTTCCAAAGGACAGGAGAATTTTGGTAAAATTCTCACAAGTAGAGAGTTGTTATATTATTGTATTTATTTATTTTAAGATAACCAAGGATATATGAATACTCTTTCTTCTCTCCCTGACTTTTCATATTTAATGGTCGGGCTGAAGAAAAGACCACAGATAGACACTCTTTGAAGAGTTTTATTGTTGTGCTTTTTTGCTTCTTTGTTTGAGATTGGTTGGTCTGTACAACTTTTTTTTTCAGATTTATATAAAAATGTATAACAATAACAAGCCCACCCCACAAAAGCAGCATCCCTTTTCTGATACCAATCAACTTAAAACAAGAGAGTGATGAAAAAGTTCCCATGTATTGTCTTTGTGAAAGGGAATAATTTTTTGAGAAATTTCAGCCAAGCATAAATCTCCAACCATTTTGAAAGAAAGTAAAATACTTGAACACCGCTCAAATGTGTGTCTATATTTTAAAGAAAATCATTTTGTATCCTAAAATTCTCACTTTTTTTCTAGGAGAGAAGGAAATATCCTCATTTGGCTTCAAATAATTAAACTTGGAATGAAACCCTGACAGAAATAAATATGTGCTAAGAGAACACAGATAAAAAGTGTTAGTGTTCTCCAGGTATTTTAAGCATCAAGTCTCAAAAGCTCCAAGTGGCACAAAAATAATTATAACTAATAAATTAAATAATTAATAATTATAACTAATAAATTAAATAATTAATAATTATAACTAACAATAATTAAATCAGAACTTCTTGATGGCCAAAGACCACACTTGATACAGTGGGATAGAATCATGACAAAAAGTAGCTGTGTGTCCCATAATAGTGGTTATAGCAATAGCACTTAGACTTATATACCACTTCACAGTGCTTTTACAGCCCTCTCTAAGCAGTTTACACAGGCAGCCTAATTGCCCTCAGCAGTCTGGGTCCACATTTTACCCACCTCAGAAGGATGGAAGGCTGAGTCAACCTTGAACCTACTGCGATTCGAACTGCCAAATTGCAGGCAGCCGGCAGTCAGCAGAAGTAGCCTGCAGTACTGCACTCTAACCACTACACCACCACAGTTCTTAACCTAACAGCCTCTTATAAGTTAAGTATGTAAATATGAACTTAAATTCTATGAAGAGACATTAAATAGCAACCCTGAAATATTGTCCACCTTTCCAGGATGTAGGATGATCCAGAGGAAGGCAACTGTTAGGAGGGAAGAATAAGAAGGATTTAGAGTGGAAAAAGCTCATTTTTGCTACATGGATTCCAATGGAGGGTCTGTGCTTGGGATGTTTTCATTACTTCTCACTTCCGTTCATTTTGACTCCAGGTTTTGTATTAGGAGCTGTTGAATTAGGGCTCACCATTTTTGTGCTATTTCCTTTGCAGTCATTGTGGTGCTTTTTGTAACGTTAAGGAGACATAAGAATGAGCCTCTGATCATCAAAGACGATGAAGACGTGCGAGAAAACATCATCCGGTACGACGACGAAGGAGGCGGCGAAGAGGACACCGAAGCGTTCGACATCGCGACACTGCAGAATCCAGACGGAATAAATGGATTTTTACCCCGTAAGGATATTAAACCTGATCTTCAATTTATGCCCAGGCAGGGCCTGGCGCCAGTCCCTAATGGAGTTGACGTTGATGAATTTATCAACGTTAGACTCCACGAGGCTGATAATGACCCCACAGCTCCTCCTTATGACTCAATCCAGATATATGGTTATGAGGGAAGAGGATCGGTGGCTGGTTCCTTAAGCTCTTTAGAGTCATCAACTTCAGACTCAGATCAAAATTTTGACTACCTCAGCGAATGGGGACCCCGCTTTAAAAGACTTGGGGAATTATATTCAGTGGGGGAAAGTGACAAAGAAACTTGACAGTGGATTACAAATGCTCACCTTTTTTTCCCCCCAAGTCTTGACTTAAAACTCTCATGTAATATTCTAGGGCCACCACAGTTCATTATGACTAATGTGGCTTTTTGTTTAGGGGGCAACTTTAGCACCAGTCATCTTTTAAAATCAACTACATTGTAATGTTGAACCAAAAAAAGAAAAGTACATAAATCAAAATAATAATAATAATATATGTTAGGAGGTCTGAGTCTCGTGGAGTGTGGCGTTAAGTATGTAGAGTGTCTAGAAGTCTTTGGATATTCTATATTCACATGACCACTCTGAAGATGAGGTTTAGAGCGTTGATCGTCTTTGGCAACGGGAACCAGTAATGCAATGGAGAAGGTCTTTCACTTCCTAATGGACTTCTGTAGGACTTTTTTTGGGAGGGTAAAGAAGATTATCTTCTGAGAGTCCATTAAGAACAAAGGGTTTATCTCCCCACTACCCACCAAGATTTCACAGGGGAAAAAGAAACAAAAAACATAAAAATTTAAAGCAATATCTGTCGTCTTTCCAATGCTGATTTCCCCCCCCTTAAAGACAGGATTGATAATAATAAAAAACCCCTCTTGACCTCAACTGTGCAGTGACTCAAAGTTGTACATAGGATAATTGTTGGCTGCAAAAAAACAAACAAACAAACAAAAAAACACCACCACAGACCGAACAATAACATCTTTCAATATTGTGTCAAGCCTTAAAATATTCACATGTTCTTAATCCATTCCAGGGACAGGATTCAAAATCCACAGTTGTGGGGAGGAAATCTGACAATATGGATTGTTTTCTAGAAGGATTGATCCTTTTTTGACTTTCGTAAAGGATTAAAAAAAAAGGAGAGGAATCAGTGAAGGAGTTTGGACTCACATATATGAAACTGAAGCTGGTTTTATTGCTAAAGAATGCATTTATTTGTTTAATCCTTGAAATAAATATTTTATTGATGTCCATTACTGCTTTTATTTATTAAGGTTGGGTTTTGGAAGTGTATAAGGGGGAAAAAGAACCATCTAAAGTATTGTATTCCATCCACTGATAAAAGTTTTAGAGTGACTTCTTCTATATATAGTGAATGTTATTTGAAACATGTTTTTTTTCAAAAAGAAAACAGAAGGATTGTTAGCTTTAGAGGAGTAAAAAAAATGAATGCTAGTGAGTGAAAAAAAAATGTCCCTAGAGGAAATTAACTTTGGATGTTTTTATATTTATATCATAAACCTACTAACTATGTTGAATAGAAGCACAAACAGCTGGAAGTAAACCAGTTCATGTGAATATTGAAACAAACAAACAAAAAAATGACTCTAAATTTTAAAAATTCCACACAAAATACCATAAGGTTTTTCTGCTGTGCTAGAAAAAGGATCCAGTGTGTATATATATATACATATATAAATATATTTTCTGCTAATGTTCTTAGCTTTTATTTCTTTATTTCCTTAAAATATTCATAGTTCTGTATGAAAATCTTGTTCAGAGAAAACCACCTATGGAAGCTGTCAGCATCCTCAATTTGTAATGGAAACTTATCATTTAGAAGTAGCGTCTGTATAATAAAATTAAATGGTATATAAAAATCATTTTACTTTTTTTTCCCTATTTCTGTTTGGAAGCTTTCTTTTTTTAAAAAAAGAATTCTCAATGTATTGTATTCAGAAAAAGAAAAGGGGGAAAAAACAAAGCAAAATACTTGTATTGTTTCCTACTTTATGGAAATATATTTTTTTATAAATATCTTCTTTGTGATCACGGTTTCTTTTGGTGTTACCTGCATCTTGCAGAAAGTTGTTAATTTCTTTTAAAGCCTTTTTAAATAATGAGTATATTATGTGGATATTAGTCAATATATGAATTTCCTGCCCTGCAAGTAGAAGTAGAATGACTGCCACGAAAGAAACCAAAGAGGGAAATTGAATACCTTCGGCATTGACCAAATCACCATCAGTCAATTGCAAAAGGCAGCTTTACTTGGAATACCTTACATCTTGTGACAATGCCTTTAAGATTGTTAAACAACAGCAACAACTGCTTATTCCTGGTCCTTGAGAAGGGCTCGATAGGTGGACAAATGGCAAACCCAGTCTAAACAACTGACTGACTCTGTGACCAACTGTAATAATAAAAGATGCAAAAATGAATTAGATTTTATGAAGACCTGTACATGTTTCAAATTCACCATGTGCAGAATTGCTAGGTTGATGCAATGCCAAAACAATGAAACCATAGCATGATTTAACACAATGCCTCAACTTACACACACAGACACACACACAGTCGGTTTGATTGTTTTGATTATGTGTCATCCAGTCATTTTCAACTTTTATCAACCACATAGATAGTTTTTCTTCGTGATGATTTATCCCTAACCTCGTCTTTCTCGTCTTCCAACAGTGCACCCATCGCTACTGTAACTGAGTCCATCCAACTTGCCGCTGGTCATCCTCTTATTCTCTTTCCTTCTACTTTTCCCAGCATTGCAGCCTTCTCCAGAGAGCTGGGACTTCACATAATGTATCCGAAGTAGGATAACTTGAGACTGGTCATCTGTGCCTTGAGTGAGAACTCTGGGTTGACTTGTTTAGTGATTCACTGGTTTGTTTTCTTCAGTGTCCATGTTAATCTCAGGATTCATCTTCAACACCAAAGTTCAAAAGTATTAATACTCTTTCTATCTTACCTTTTCTATGTTCAATTCACAAGCGTACACAAAGGCAAAACATGTCAAACCAAGATCATTTGCATTGGAGACAAATTCCTTGCGTGTCTAATCATCTGATCTCTACTTTGCAGATCAACCATTAAACATTAGGACTCATAGAATAAATGTGGGAAGGAGGTTTTCCTCAATGTTCATTTCTCTGATATCCTTGAAGGCCACTAAATAAAGTTGAATTATTGATCTCAAAACATTCTGCTCGATATATTAAAATGAGAATGCAGTACTATACAGTATCAATGTAAGTGAGCAAATGACTGTGTGATACGAGTAATAACGGTGATGTTACAATTTATTTTAAAATGTCACTTCCCTCCCACATTCGTAAGAACATAAATAAACTGAAAAATGGACTATAAACAGGATCATTGACAGCTGTTTATTAAAGCTAACCATAACAGCATGAAGGGGGTGTGCAGAAGGGTGAAATAGTGTTCCAGTATGGCACTTCAATGTTTTCATGCTTGCTTCAAAAGAAGATTGTTTTGTTATTTAACAAGCAGTCATAATTTCATGGGGTGGAGAGTTCCATATGATGGCATTGTGTTCAGATTAAAATCTCTCCTGTAGATAACTAACAAAATATGTTGCAGTATAAAGTGTTCCTCTTGAAGGTTTCACTCCACATCTATATACTCATCTTGGAATTTATATTCCCCCCCCCCCTCACAAATCCCATTTCCCCTTATAGCTTCTTATGGTAAGCATTCAATGATTAATGAACACATTCATTGCAATATTTACTTTTTCCAAAAAAGACCTCATTTCTTTAGAGAATCTTCGTTTCCTTCTTGCCATCCTTCCAAGAACTGTTTTGGCGCAGTGGTTAGAATACACTACTTCAGGCTAACTTTGCCCACAGCCACAAGTTCAATCCTGACCACTTAGATTCCAAATAAATACAGCCCTTTTGAACCGTTGAAATAAGAACAGTGAACTTTCACAACTGCTGGGTTTTCTTGAAAATAATTTATAACAAATAATGTAAAACAAATCCCAATAGTTACAGAATGCACTTGTTTTAACACGAGCAGCAGATTTTTGGGCAAAATTTTCTGTGTGTGTGTGTGTGTGTGTGTATGTATTTTGCCCAAAAATCTGCTGTATATTATTATATTTTATATACATACAGCATCTGGAGAATTCAATCTAGTGTTAGCATCTATACTGCTCATATAATTATAGATATTGAAATCTCATGTTTTTCTCTCAACATATTGAGATCTCAAAAACACATGAAGCCACACCAAGTGATTGTTAATCCCATCTTCCCCCGCCAAAAAAAAAATTAAAAATAAATAATGTCTATTTTAATTCAGTTCTCCATAAGCAATATGCAATCTGGGAAAATTCCTAGAAATTTCCTTTTCTCTACGAAATTTCTTTTTTGAAAAGAAGTCTCCTTCTCAGAGTGTTTGTGTATTATTATTTTTGGGGAGAGTTGTAATAATTTAGAACTTATTCCTTACTGTTGTTAAATTTAATTATTTAATTAATTGTTAATTATAATTAATTAATTAATTGTCAACGGATCCTGGAGATATTCATTTTACTGGCTTGTTTTTCGGTTACCCAACTTCCCCTTACTCTGTAAGCTTCCTATCTGAGCTGAGAAAGCCTGATAGAAGGAATTCTATCTTCCTGGTGTCTTCCCTGGAAACTAAATATAGGCCTGCAGGATTTCAGGCCACTGGAGAAATAATTGTGAGAGATAGAGAATCCACCTTGGCCACCTCCTGTCTCAGAAAAACAACAGAGGATGGAAGGAACACCTTTCTACTTCGCACAAATGAATAAGAACAATTGAAAAACATAAAATGAATATAAAACTATCTCCAAAGCATTGATAGAAACCTGGCTTAGAGAAAGTAATGGGTTTTCTTAAAAAAAAAAAAAAAACCAAGGATGGATTTTCACATCCTTGAAAGAGCAAATAGGGGTACTTGAATGCCTCTATTGATCAATGTCCAACTATCCATCACCTAGGATAGGTTCCCCAACTCCTGAGCCTTGGCCCACTACCAAGCCTTGGCTATTTACAACTGGGCCGCGCATGAGCTGCGCTGCACACTGGTCTGCCACTCACATGGCCCAGTTCCCCTCTCCTACCACCACCAGGACACTAAGCCACAAAAGTTGGGAATCACTGACTTAGGAGCTTCTCTGGATAGGCATACTGGGATACTGCAGTGTTCTTGTAACCTCCCAGGTAGACTATTGCAATGCTCTTTATATGGATGACAAAAAAAGCCTGGAAATGAAGGCAGAATGTAGTAGTAAGACCGTAGGCTGGGATAATGTTTAAAGATCATAAAGCAAGAGGGACTTAATGTCTCCTTGTATATTTAAGACTGGATTATTGAAGAATAACCCAATTTACTTTCATTTCTTTGAATCTCATCTTCTGGATGTTCTGACTGTCCTCTCTTGCATTTGGACCTGGGGTGGGTTTCTGTACCAGTTGGTATCTGTTTGCTTCATCTGCGCTGCTCGCTTGCACATGCGCAATTGACTGTAAGTTGTTCTGCACATGCGCAAAAACCTGCCAGTAATGGCAGAAGAGATCGGGGAACCGGTTAAGGGGCATGGCCAGCCTGGGTCGCTGCTGGTTCTGTGACCCAGGCCGAATCGCGACTACTGGTTCAGCCGAACCAGGCTGAACTGGGAGCAACCTACCTCTGATTTGGACATAACAGCTATAAACCTGGCCACCTGCTCTTTTCCTTTCGAAAAAAAAATCTTTATTTCTCTATTACTGAAATATGGTTTCTTTTTATTTCATTTCAGAATGTTATCCTGTGGATTTCATGGCTTGAAATTGGCCCTGAGACCTTCAGGGCAGGTGTCAGGCTTTAAATGGTTTAATATTGCAAGCCATGTTGGGTACTTCAATAAGCTGAAAGGCACAGGATGGATTTAATAGTAAATAAGAAACAATAAAATATTTTAATGAGTGGATAAAATAGTTATGCTCAATGGAAAATCTGGGTGTTCGTGATAATGTTCTCTGATGATGCACAGATAATTTGAGCTTCAGCTGACTTATAAAACTATGATCTGCATTCTAATTTTTATGCACACATGCACAAACTCACACAGTCTTAGATATGATTTGCTTTTATAGATGAAATTTGGGATTTATGTCAATGTTCCAATCCAAAATACAAGTACTCCAATATGTGGGTCGAATTACCTTTCTAAGTCACCCAGAAATTTAAGCCAAGTAGTTCCTCCCTGTGATTACATTTCTTCATGTAATGCCTAACAGATTTCTTTGCAGAGAAACTCTCAAATATATGACCTTCCAATTGCCTTTTTTGATTGAAACTGCAACAGAGACCACAGCAGTAATAAGATTCCCTCCCTCCTTCCCTAAAATGCTATTGTCTCCACTGTAGGAGAATCAAAGCATGTCACAAATCTCATTGGCATCAGTCAAAAAGGACCCAATAACCTATATCACCGGGTGTTACTTTAAATTATGTGTCTGTGCAATTTTAAAGCACAAAATGAATCTGAGGAAAGATGGGAACTAATCACAATTCTATCTGTGGTAAATGTTAAGGTGCCTGTGAAACCGGTCTCATCTAACAGCGTTTAGTGGGTGAAATCAACAAAAATTCTGCTGTGGAGGGGGAAAGGGTTCAAAGCAGATACCTTTTTTATTTAGCTATTCCACATTTCAAGGATCAGTAACCTTTTCAGAGCTAGATACCGTTGCACAATATCCTCCAAATTACATTTGCTAATCTTCCATACAGAAGCACCAAATGCTCCAGAGAATTCATAAGTGGTCACAAAACCTCTGCATCCTTTTGAAGTTCTTGAGATTCTAGGATATTTGAGAGAGATCCAAGAAATGTTTGGCATTCTCAAAGCTCTGTATTGACAAAATCTCAGGAAACGTCAGGAGTGACAAAGAGGGACTATCGTTTTAGACTAAGCTATTATAATTACTATTATTTGGTCTTTTTATATAAAGAAGCCACATCATCCTTACAACCTGGAGTCTGCAATGTGAAATTCAAAGACTCTACAGCAGGGGTATCAAACTCATGTCATCACGGTGGCATCACATGACATATTCCCCCCTTCGCTAAACTGGATGTGGGCGTGGGCAGCGCGTGATGCATCCAGCCCGCAGGCTGGGAGTTTGACAGTCCTGCTCTACAGTTTCTTTGTCCTCTTCCCTCTCTCCTTTCTCACTCTCTCAGCAAAAAAATAAAATAAAAATCTGATGCCTATATAACAATATTTACACAATTGTTTGAATGCAAAATGCTATTTCCACTTCCTGGGAAATGATCAAGTTTGTGTCCCTTCCATCCCTTGAACACTAATTATTTTCCTAGTGAGGAAAGGTGCGGAGGGGAGCAGCGATGTAATCCTCTGAAGTCTGCTACTGGGTCAGTGAGTCTGCTACTGAGTGCTTTGCGCACACATGCATGCCCGAGGTGCACCCACACAGCGCTAAGAAAGAAACATTTTGAAGCCTTCTGAGTCTGCAAAGGTAAGTAGAACAGGGAGTGGGGAGGGGAATCCGCTGTGCTGTGCAATTTAGATTAGTTAGAAAGTAGGAAATCTGACGATTCTAGCTAATATAAATCACATGTCACAGCTGATAGTTGTCCAGCTGATCGTTGGAAATACTAAACTGTAGCATTTCAACCCCGGAGGAGAAGGGGGGGATAGAAGGGAGAAAGAATCTGTAAAAGTCTTTGAATTTCACATTGCAAACTACAGATCTTTGGAATGATACGACTTCTTTATTTAGTTATTTTGATCAATTGGGGGAGTATTATCCATGATCACTCCTAGCCACTCTCAAGGATTTTTCCAATTCAAGTTAGCAAAAGGATTGTGAAAAGTGATGTTTAGATAGCTCAGAAGATGCAGTCAGTTCAAGCTCAATGCCTAAAAAATGTAGTTTTGTTTTTTTTAAGCAACAGTGTGGAAGTTTCGGCATTTGTGGGCTGCTTTTTCCCCCCCCTCTCTTTCTTTCTGGCTTCTATTCTAGTGTTCTATTCCTCTGTTCAGTATTAGCTATAAATCTCAGATCCATATTTTCACCAATCATTAGCTATTTTGCTCAGATTGGCCAGGGACTGTCATCCACTGAGCAGAAGTGGCACCAAGAAAATGCAAAAGATCTAAGACCCATAATATGTGTCAGTGGTGGGTTTCAAAAATTGTTCGAACCTACTCTGTGGGTGTGGCCTCCTTTGTGGGAGTGGCTTGCCACCCATGTAGCCGGATGGGAGTGGCTTGCCGCCCATGTGACCGGATATGAAGATGCTGACAACATTTGTCAGAACCACCTTAAATTACCTCACACACAACACTGACATGCATAAGAATATGATGTAAACTTGTTTTTTAAAAGGCATCTTTGGTTTGTGTTAAAACAACTTAAACACATGCAATGTTCTGATTGCACCACAAACACAATCTTTCACAGAGGCACTGAGTTTTATAAATATGAGCATGATAGTGTAGAATAATCATATCCAAGGACCAGTGGTGGGTTTCAAAAAAATTTGGAACCTCTTCTGTAGGTGTGGCCTGCTTTCCGGGTCCACTGGTGGAACCTCTACTAACCGGTTTGGTAGATTTGACGAACCGGTTCCACCGAATAGGTGCGAACTGTAGGAACCCACCTCTAATGTGTGTCCATTTCTATCTCTCTCTCTTTTTGGCCACTTTTCTTCATGGTGATCTTTCTTTCTCCTTCTCTCCCCGATATTTTCCTTTGTATGCCACCACTTTCAGAATTGGCAATGGCTGAAGTTTGTAAGATGCTGTGAGAGAGCAAGATTTTGTCAAGTGGATAACTAGGTGTGGCTCAGTGCAAACAAAGAGACAGACTCAATATTCCCTTTCTAGAAAACATGTTTATTCAACTCTGGACAAAAGTGAGCTCTCCTATAAAGCTGGAAGAACCCTGAATGCAATTTCAAACAAATATATATATATATATATATATATATATATATATATATATATATATATATATATATATATATATATATATATATATATATATATATATATATATATATATATATATATATATATATATATATATATATATATATATATATATATATATATATATATATATATATATATATATATATATATATTGCAGTTACATAAACAGGAATATGGTCATACTAGATAAGATACAGCAATTACAAAAATACCTGTAAACCATCCCATTTGTTTTTTTAAGCTTTGCTAGTAATTTCTTCTCAGAGTTTCCAGGCCCCTTAAGGCCTTTGTCCCCTTCATTTCCATCATTTCAACCCAAGAACCTTGTGACCAACTATGAAAGTTTTCAGAATCCTGATCAACAGGATTAGTAATAAATAAATTGATTGATTAATTGATTCATTCATTCATTCATTAAATTTTCCACCCAGCTTGCCACAAGACAGCTTACAACCTTAACATGAAGCCATAAACATACAAATAAATGTGTAAAATCACATTAAAACTCCAAGAAAATAGAAGTTATTTTATATGGAAAAGGGAAAGGAAAGCATTGTAGGAATCTGTCGAGTGCCAGATATCACCCTTGCTACTTTCATCTCTAAAAGCAGAAGGAAAAAGAGTGGAAGAGGTTAGCAGTTACAACACTTCCACTATTCTTCTGAGTAACAATTCAAATAGGGGCAATGGATTGAAACCACTGACACTAATGGTTACTGAAGATTAACCATAACTGTGTTGGATTATAGCCAGGATTTCTTGGTACAAATAATAATGATTAGCATACATTTCACAAGAGTTATATATGGTGCTTAGACAACCTGCCAAAAAGCATTTCCAGGAACTCTGGCAGCCTGAGAAATGCCTTCCAATAAATATTCATCATTCTTTTGAAGAGCAGTCCATAATGTTGAGAGTGCCTTCAAAGGTTGGAGAAGAAAAGGAAGCTATTCACCACATTTAGAGCTTGTTTCCATATGGGAGCATGTCATAAGCAGCCAACCTGCTAATGATGAAACACCAGAAACCAGAAAATGGATCCCCATAGTTATGGCTCTGATAAGCTGGATATGATGTAGATTATTTCTACATGTGTACACATTTGGTGAACGATAATATTCTGGCTTTGTGGAAAGTGGAAGCCAATTTAGTCCACCGTATAATTCACTATGATGGAGTTTTTAATCACAATGCAAAATGAGAGAAGCTGTTCTATTATAGGATGCTGAAAGAGGCTGCAATGTCGAGGAAGGGAGGGGAATGCTACTCCTAAACCCATCACAGGATTCTCTTATGAAAATTTATATAAACTGTTGGCTGTTCTTTTTGTCACCCTGCAACAAAGATATTTCCCAACAGGCTTCACAAAGGCAAACTAAGCCATTTTGGTCTAGTTTGGTTTAGTGTTTAATGCACCAGCTAGAAACCAGGAGACTGTGAGTTCTAATCATGCCTTAGGCATGGAAGTCAGTTGGTTGACTTTGGTCTGATCATCAGAGAATGATGACTTGTAGTCCCACCTAAAACATGAAAGTTGGCTGGGTGATTTTGAACCAATCCCTCTCTCTCAGCCCATCCCAGAAATAGAAGGAGGAAGGAGTGTTAGGTATGCTCATTGCCTTGATGTATTTATCGGAGTAATTAAGATGGGAAGTAAATGAATATGTAAATGCTTAAATAAATGTGATGCATAGCAATATCTGGGAAACATGCTCATTCATATTGCAGAACATCACACTAATGCCTGAAAACTTTGGGGTCTTCAAGATAGTGTTTCCTTCCATTTGCAGGAAATCCCTTTGGGGAGTGACCAACAAATCCAATTGGGAATGGGACTCAATTGCAAAAAAAAAATATTTCTACCCCCAGAATGCTGGCTCATTGAAAGTTACAGCTATTGTTCACCTTAAATATCAATTCATAAAGTCAGTTCCACTGAAGATTCAGGCTGCATCCACAATAAAGGGCCAGCAACTAGGTATTTCTTTGGGTTGGGCTTAGTGCATTTCTGCTTCACAAGCCAGAGTTTATGGGTGAGTCCATCTTAAACTGGGGCATTTAATCAGCCATATTTACGGAAAAGATGGCCAAGTACAATATGTTAATATAGCTGGAAGAGCTGCCAAAATACCTGCCCTACCCCACCACCCCAATTTAATATATTCATTTATTTTTCTTTGGAAGTGAGGAGAGGAAATTTCCTAATCTGGAAAAGGGGAAAACAAACACTGGGGCACATAAGAAATTTCAGAGAAGAAAGGAAGGAAGGAAGGAAGGAAGGAAGGAAGGAAGGAAGGAAGGAAGGAAGGAAGGAAGGAAGGCAGGCAGGCAGGCAGGCAGGCTCAATAAAACAGTTACAAGATATATAGAATATGTTTTCTGTATTTCACTGGTGTTACGTATAAATGTTAAACTTTTTTCCTTCTACATGTCAATTTATTTCAACCACTAGAATGAAAATTGTTTGAATAGTGGGCTGAAAATACCTGGAAAGAAATCAGTGCAGAAATAGAATAAAAAACAATGAACTAAGCTTGCTTGGGTTTTTTTTTAAATAAAAAGAGTGGTGTTATTTAAATACAGATCTTTCTATGCATCTCATATGAATGTAAGATTAGCAAAGTCATTAGTCTACAAGGAGAGCATTAGCCTCACCAGTCTTGTAGAAGCCATTCATAGTTTCAGACAACGTGAGATTTATCTGTTTGTTTACTGGTTGTGCCACCCACCTAAGGTAGTTCAAAGCGTTCTGTACAAGCACCTCAAAGCCAAACCAATTTGCAAAGAACAGCTTCTAGATTCCAACAGGCAATACTGTATAGGGATGGATTTATAACTCTGCATATACTATGTTTGATAAATAGTACCAAAGAGATGCCAAAGCTTCTTTGGATAATAAAATGTGGAATCACATGACATTAATAATAGTTTAAACAACAGGATAAACAGAGGTTTAAAAAAAGGGCAAAGCAATCCCCTCTTTCAAAAGGGCATTTCAAGGATCATTCAACAATAACCTTTTAAAAATGCTTACTAGTAACAGGAGAGAAAGAGAGATAGAAGCAGCGGGGGAAACTTTGTTTCACTTGACTATTTTCAATCAGTTCGTGTAGAGGAAGATTTGGTAGGCCATTTGATTTTTCCTCCTTAAAAGCTATAATCATTTTTTTAAAAATGTTTCATTTATTGGAAGAAAAAGGTATGAACAGGATAGCTCACAAATAATCTGCATCAGGTGTGTGTGTGTGTTTGTGTGTGTGTGTGTGTGTAGATAATACATGATGCAGATTAGATAAATAGAAATAGAAAATAGAGAGATGATAGGGAAATAAACACATGGTAGATATAGATGAGAGAGAAAGAAAGTTGGATAAATGAGATGATAGATAGATAGATAGAAAGATAGATAGAGAGAGAGAGAGAGAGATAGATAGATAGATAGATAGATAGATAGATAGATAGATAGATAGATAGATAGATAGATAGATAGATAGATAGATGATAGATAGATATAAATGATAGATAGATATAAATGATAGATAGATAGATAGATAGATAGATAGATGATAGATAGATAGATAGATAGATAGATAGATAGATAGATAGATAGATAGATAGATAGATAGATAGATAGATAGATAGATAGATATAAATGATAGATAGATAGATAGATAGATAGATAGATAGATAGATAGATAGATAGATAGATAGATGATAGATAGATATAAATGATAGATAGATATAAATGATAGATCGATAGATCGATAGATCGATAGATAGATAGATAGATAGATAGATAGATAGATAGATAGATAGATAGATAGATAATGGATGGACGGATAGATATAGATATAGATAGACAGACAGACAATATAGGGAGAAAGAGGGAGGGAGGGAGAGAGGGAGGGAAGGAGGAATGGAGAGAGGGGGGAGTTTCTGTACAAGACACAATCAACATTTTCCTAGAGGAAACCTGGGATATATAAAATAAGTTTTCTTGGTTTTGAGAGGTCATTAAAATGTAATTCTAACATCCTCTTAACTGACCCTGACCTCTGCCAAAGATACCAAATGTTTAAAAGAGGCCAGGTTCAGAGAAAGGCAAAATCTGAAGCCGTACAAATGTCATAATTTGAAAACAAATGTCAGTTCTTTGGATTTATTTAACACTATTTAACACACTGCATCAGACCTTGTTTTAACTTGTTTTCAACAGTTAGTGTGACCTTGGAATAAAGAGAGTGGTGATTGCTAAAAATAAAACTAATTCGTTTGTACGAGGAACTTTATCTGCCTAGATTATAGCCTCTTTTAAGAATCAGTGCCATTGGTGAATCTTTTGTCTATTCAACCAAAGACAATTGTATTTTAAATTAAAATGGAACATTCAGGTCAATTAATATCTGGCGCCCGTTTCATCAATAATAGAATGTGTGAAGCATTGTTGCCTTTATGGCATCATAACCTCCCACATATTTAAAAGAAATGAAAGAGGAAACCACTGCATTTTAAAGAAGTAAGTCTGTTGATGTGGAAAATGAGTAAAGTAGGTTTTATGTTTGTGTTCCATAGGTCTGGGAGACCCAAAATGCAAGACTGAATAAGGAAAATAAATGAAACTATTCTTAGCCTTCCTTCCTTCCTTCCTTCCTTCCTTCCTTCCTTCCTTCCTTCCTTCCTTCCTTCCTTCCTTCCTTCCTTCCTTCCTTCCATGCATCCATCCATCCATCCATCCATCTTCCCTCCCACCACTTCCCTCCCTTCCTCTATTTTTTTCTCTCTCACTCCCTCCTTCCCTCCCTCCCTCCCTCCCTCCCTCCCTTCCTTCCTTCCTTCCCTCTCCCACACTCCGCGTTCTGGTTTTAAAGTGCAAAATGGGTTTCTTTGTACCTTAAATGTTCTGAAATTTCCAAATTGGTATGGGAGAAAAGGGGACATTAGACAATGCCTCTTCTGATTCATGTCATGGCTACTCTTAATAACGAAATGAACTTTTACTGTACGGTTTCCAGCGAGTCATTAAACAGTTGGATTAACACAGGGAGGCAGACTATGTGGCTAATACATTTGTTTATGTCATTTGAAAACTGTGTAAACCATGGTTGAGTTAAACATGAGCAAGCATCACATATATACATAGTCTGTGTGCCTGTTTGTTCACATTTTGATCTTTGGATAGTGTAGCCAAAATTATTTGAATGTGAATATATCGAGAGTTAGTGTGAGCATGATATGTCTTAGTTTTAACGAATGTGCCAATTTTAATAACCTGCGTATAATCTAGGATTTTCCAGATATGGACCAAACCTTTTTTAAAATTAACAGATCCATGGCAGCACAGTGGTTAGAGTGCAGTACTACAGGCTATTTCTGCTGACTGCAGACTGCTTGCAATTTGGCAGTTTGAATCTCACTATGCTCAAGGTTGACTCAGCCTTCCATCTATCCAAGGAGGGTAAAATGAGGGCCCAGATTGTTGGGGGCAAGAGGCTGACTCTGTTAATTTAGCAGTTTGAATCTCACCAGGCTCAAGGTTGACTCAGCCTTCCATCTATCCAGGGTTGTAAAAGCACTGTGAATCGGTATGTCTCAGTGCTATTGCTAACAGAAATCACCTATGCTGACTTGTTATCTTATACAAGTAGGAGTATCTTGAAAGATTTGGGGACGGAGATCAATGATTTTCTAAGAATTGCATTTATCCCTTTAGTTCTCCATTCAAAAGTGAGTTGCATTGTTTTCTGTTTTGGTATATTTCTGAGTTCCGTTCGATAAAGTAAAAAATAAACAGACCCCCCAAATGAAAACAACACAGTTTGTCTACAATAAGCCTAATGTTCTTTAAGCCTCACTTTATGGCAGTTGTTCCTGCCCACCCATCTTCTGCCAGCATCTGCTCTGTTCATTTACCTAAATACTCCATCTGCCTCCTTTGAGGTGTTTTAGGAGATAACAATGGCCATCTATCACTTGGAACCGTGCTGATGTTTCCATGGCAGATTTGTAATTAAGTTAGCTCACCAGAGATCACGATGGGCCCAATAAACACTTTCAGCACAATGCTTTCAGACAGAATGTTACTCGCTCTTGCCAGAGTGGTACTAAAATACAACTAGTCAAAATGTGGAGAGCTCATTCTCTTCAGAATTAACAATCTTTAGAGTCTTTCTACGATGATCTGCTATGGACGAACGAGACAATTAGGATGTTTTTTTCCTGAGCAAAGAGTGCCGTGTTGTAAGACTTTCAACATATTGATGGGGGGGGCGAGAGAGAAAGAGAGAGAGGGGGGGACATTTGGGAATTTTCAGAATAGCATTAGTGTAAACCATGAAGCTTGGTAATGGGAAGAACACCCTTCTTTAATAGCAAAGAGCTCTTGGCTGACCTGAGCTATGCATTTCACTGGCATGCTAAGAAGAAAATAGCAAAGATGACCTGGAAATTGCTTTTAATGTAATTGGTTTGCCATCAGCCAAGGCATCTCGGTAAAGATTTTCAGAGATGTCAGAAAAGGAGAGGCACAAGTGGAAATTGGAAACCTCACAGAGAGGGGGTCAGCCCAGGAAGAAATGGAGGAACTAAGTGAAATTACACTTTTGACAGAGCTAAAGGAATGATAGATGGGTCATCTCCATCTGTATGGAGCCAAGTGACAAATCCCAGATCTATTCTTCCTAGAATTGCTGTTGTCCTGATTGAAGAGGAAGGTGGAAGGATGGCAGATTACAATCAAAATTATTTAAGATAGAGGTGCCCAAGCTTTGTCCCAAGAGCTCTTTCAGCCTCCAAAGGTTTTAACTGCTGTCTCCAGAAAGTTTACAGAAGCTGCCACCAACTTGTAAATCGGAGTATAACTGAATAAGTTAAAGGTTCCCCTTGCACATATGTGCAGTTCCCAACTCTAGGGGGCAGTGCTCATCTCTGTTTCAAAGCCAAAGAGCCAGTGCTGTCTGAAGATGTCTCCATGGTCATGTGGCCAGCATGACTAAATGCCAAAGGTGCACAGAATACTGTTACCTTTCCACCATGGTGGTCCCTATTTTTCTACTTGCATTTTACTTGCTTTCGAACTGCTAGGTTAGCAGAAGCTGGAACAAGTAATGGGAGCTCCCTCCGTTATGCGGCACTAGGGATTCGAACCGCCGAACTGCTGACCTTTCTGATCAACAAGCTCAGCATCTTAGCCACTGAACCACTGTGTCATAGGGACATGATTAAATGTAGGTGTACTGAGCCACCTCATTATAGGTTCACAATTAAATGTAGGTGGATTTTCCAGTTAACTGTATCAAATTCATCAGGCTAATGGTGCTATATAGAATAGAATCAAAGTTGGAAGGTGTGTCAAACATCATCTGACTGAGATCCTTGCTCAGTGACAGAATGGAGTGATTTGATTGAAAGGAAACCATTGAATTACCCTTTGGAAACTGAACCATGAAGCAAAGTGATCAGCTTTGATTTTGGGTCTTTGTACACGTGTATTATTTGGAAAAATTGTGAGAAAGTGAGGATAAGATTTACAGATTTCCTTCTCTGTTATTAGCCCCTGCTGGCTGTTTGTCAGGCCCCTATGTATGTTCTCTTCTGTCATATTCTCATCATACTGTAAAAAAAAAAAAAACCTAGACAGAGAAATAATGTATCCTAAAATAGTTGCAGAATTAAACCTAACTAAACCAAGGGTATGGATTTCACATCAATAGTAGGCAAATTTCTACTGAAACACTTAAAATAATATTGATTGAAATATAGATTTGAGAGAGGGGGGAGGGGGGATTCCTCCACTTTAGTACTATAGGAGGCCAACATAAAATAATGTAGTAGTAGTAGTAGTAGTAGTAGTAGTAGTAGTAGTAGTAGTAGAAGAAGAAGAAGAAGAAGAAGAAGAAGAAGAAGAAGAAGAAGAAGAAGAAGAAGAAGAAGAAGAAGAAGAAGAAATAGTATTCAAACTTGTGTTCTCCAAGAAGGCTGTTTGCATCACTTTTAGCTATTACTAGAACTGCTACTAGAAATGTTTCTCTAATCTGATTTCATTGCTTGCATATAGGAAACCAACTTGCAAAACAATGAGCTGTAAAAAGGTATAATTAATATTCCTATTTAAATGGCAGAAATACCTGACCCAGCAACTGGTTACATTCATTTGAATTCACAACACAAATCTTCCAACTGTGCATAAGATGTGATACATCAGCACATAATAGATATATATTATGCCAGTGTGTATAGGTAATAGGTATAGGGAGAGCGAAAATACAACAGCTAGGCTTGTAAGTACAATTTTGAATCCTTTAAGAGAGAGAGAAGGAGGGAGGGAGGGAGGGAGGGAGAGAGAGAGAGAGAGAGAGAGAGAGAGAGAGAGAGAGAGAGAGAGAGAACTTTGCCAGGTGATATAGGTTTTCTGTAACTACTTCTGCTAAATCTGCAACCTTGCAAAAATTTTAAATTTCCCCTTAAATGATCTGTCCTAAAACACAGTATATTGCCAATTGTAGAAACTACGGCATCTAGATTTTTTTCTTGAAAGCAGAAAATAAAAATTTCATGTGCTCTAATAAAATAGAATAACTATTCCTAAATAGGAAAGAACTTAAAAGGCTAATTGAAAAGGTATGCAACAATGAAAATGAATTTTCCTTTTGTTTTGCACACAATATTTTATTTTGGATAAACATATACATCGACAGTGATGGTGGTAGTTCAATGTTGCTACCTCTAGGTCACAAAACTTATCCTCTGGTGCACGCTGTGCCTATTGGGTACTTGCATGCATGTTGTTAAACTTTATCATACCACATGCAAAATATAATCCTATATTGCAAGACTGATTTTATTAACCATTCAAAACAGACAAACGCTTGACTAATACTTGGTCCTTGGTGCTCATAACTTGATTTCATATCTCATAATACAAGGATAAACTTACATAGTTATAGGTAACAGAATACAAAGCAGAATATTTTTATACACCACCTCCAGATTATCATATGTCAAAAAGAAAAAAAACCTGTGAAGATTATCTGGCTGTCAATCTGAAAGAATAGCTAGCCTAAATCTTGTCCTTGAAGATTTTGTACATGGAAATGTATACTTTGCATTCCTCTAGAGTTACCTTTACCTTAAAGGGAACAGCTCTTTTCATCAATCAAAGAATAACTTTGATTGGTAACTCCACTGTGCTGTACAGTAGAAGCCAATATGGCAGTATGGCACAACAGACTGTATCTTTACAGAACACACACCTGAGGGATGTCAGTGGTGTCTTACCCCCCATAGTGTTTTATTCCAGAGAGTAAGTCATCTGTGTACCAAGTTTGGTTGAAATTGCTTGAGGCTGAGTTATGCTGAAACATACACATGCATACAGAGTCATTTTTATACTGAATAATATAGATTATCTAGACTCCTCCTCCACTCCCCCCTCCTCCTCCTCCTCCTCTCCTCCTCCTTTCTCAAACCATTACACCTGATTGATATATGTCAGCCCTTCAAAGTAGACTAGACTAAGACACCGAAATTATAAATAGTAATGCTACTTTTATTATAGAATTACAGTAACAGAAATTTGCAAGTCTCCCTTCTCCGTACTTTTATCTACAGGAAAACCAGGGGATACATGTCTGAGACATTTTACTCCAATTACATTTCTGCCCTGGACTTAGAGTTCAGTTTTACAAACAGAATTTGCAGGGAGGGGAAGGAGAATGAAACAAAGAAAACAATAGAATGGAGTGGGGGGGGGAGTATGAATACTGCAAAGAAAAAGAAAAGAAGTAAAATTAATTTAACTTGCCTTATATGTGTATTTCTTTTTCTTTGCAAGGTGTTCAAAGAGGTTTGTTCTTGCATGCTTTTTCCTAGGGCTGGGAGTGACTGATCCAAGGCCATCCAGCTGTTTTTGTACCTAAGGCAGGATTAGAACTCAGGGGCTTCTGATATCTCAGCCACTTACAGGAAAGTAACAAAGCCAACGAAGAATAAGAGTTTTCTTATTGTATTTCTTTGCTGCCATCTATAGATAATCTGCCTTTTTGTGACTCACTTCCTGCATAGTACTTATGATTAAAAGCAATGTATGCAGCTGCTTATATTCCATACTTCTGAAAGATGTCCTTATATAATTAACCCATGTTTAATATTGGTTTTTTTTTGCCCCAATACGGTTCTTTGATGTGTTACTTGTTCTTTTTTTTCCTCTCTAATCTGTAGGTCCTGGGGGTAAAATAAAAAGGGTTGAAAAGGTAAGAATTCTGTTTTCCTTCAACTCAGAATTTGTTTCTGCTGCAAATGATAAAATACAGTTAATGCCGCCTTTTAATTTGTCTTATTTCCAATCCACAAGAAAAAAATATTTATCAGAAAGTTACTAAAATTCGTGAATCGCTATTGATGGAAGTGAACTGCTGATTTGATGAATATCCTACATTCTCCCGACTGCAAATCACCAGAACGTTTTTACATTGTTAACCTGCCAATTAACCTCTTGATATATTTATGTAGTTACTTGTATCAACAACAATTTCTCCGCATATGAAAATTAATATTAGCAAGGACAACAAATATAAGGATCCTGAGCAACAGGTAGACCCCCTGCAGGAGGAATTTAATGTTGATAACTAAACACCTGGTCTACAAGTGTAGCTATGATACCACTTCCCACTGAAAGCTACAGAAAGAAAAATGAGACAGGTAGACCAATGTTCTCTTTCAGAAGCAGCTGAATGGACATAGCCAACACCTAAATAGTAAGAGACATCAATTCACCAATTAATAGTCCAGGACTCGAGATCAAAAAATTGTAAGCAAACATTTTGCAGAGTTTCTAGTCATATGGACAATGTTATTCTTGTGTGAATAGGTCTCTACAAGCAAGAATTATCTTGACAGACTTCCTAAATGGCTGCGCATAAAACCTCTGAAATTCACAATATCCAGAATTTGTTGAGATCTCAGCTTTCTTTTTGATGATTTGAAAATATCTCCTCCAGGGACTTCTTGAATGTCATTGATCAACCCTATTAGCTCCACAATACATTGTTCTGAAGAATCGTTGTTGGATAAAAAGGGAATAAACAGCTGGAATATTCGAAGTGGATAATTGATTCTCCTGAGCAGAAACAGTATAGTAAGTATTTTTTTTTCTTGTTTCATCTGGGCCTTATTTGGGCAACAAAGAAGGCTAAAACATATGAACAATTTCAGGAACTGGGTATGTCTAGTTTAATGAAAGGAAAGACTAGGGGAGACATGATAGCAGTGTTCCAATATCTTAGGGGTTGCCACAAAAAAGAGGTCAAGCTATTCTCCAAAGCACCTGAGGGTAGAACAAGAAGTAATGAATGGAAACTAAACAAGGAGAGAAGCAACTAAGAACTAAGGAGAAATTTCCTGACAGTTAGAACAATTAATCAGGGGAACCACTTACCTCCAGAAGTTGTGAATGTCTCAACACTGGAAGTTTTTAAGAAGATGTTGGATAACTATTTATCTGAAATGGTATAGGGTTTCTTGCCTAGGCAGGGGATTGGACTAGAAGACCTCCAAGGTCCCTTCCAACTCTGCTATTCTGTTCTGTTCTGTTCTGTCCTGTCCTGTCCTGTCCTGTCCTGTCCTGTCCTGTCCTGTCCTGTCCTATTCTATTCTATTCTATTCTATTCTATTCTATTCTATTCTATTCTATTCTAACATCTACCTGAACTCAAAAGTACTTCTAGATCATGGCTGTCCAATGCCTTGCCTGGGCTGCATTTAGTGAAGAGGAATAGCATTTAGACTTATATACTTCACAGTGCCTTACAACCCTCTCTAAGTGATTTACAGAGTCAGCATATTGCCCCCAACAATCTGCATCCTCATTTTACTGACCTTGGAAGAATGGAAGGCTGAGTCAACCTTGAGCCAGTGAGATTCAAACTGCCAAAATTCTGGCAGCTGGTAGTTAGCAGAAGTAACTTACAGCACTGCATTCTTACCACTGCGCCACTATGTCTCTATAAAATATTTAATATGGTTGTTTATAAATAATGAACTTGCTTTATTTTAAAATATATTTTTATTATCTTATAGGGCTTCATTACTAACTGTCCAGAGTCACATGCAGCCTGAGGTCCATGGGTTGGACATGCCTATTCTAGATTCTTAGTTGTTCTTCAGTCCTGCCAAATGTAATAGGTATTAGTATAGATATGGACATTATCACATGAGATTGGTACAAATAGATGGATATAAATAAGTATAACATGGCCGTGAACACATAAAATGAGTTCAATGGGAACAGTAGGACACTGATGTGCTTATGCACACCTCTTTAGGGACCTCTTAGGAAATGTGTGAAGTCCACAGTGGACAGTTTACGGTTAATGATATGGGGGTTTGAGGAACCAACAACAGAATCAGTTAAGAGTGTTCCAGGCATTGTCCAATCTATTGCTAAAGTCGTATTTTCTGCAACTGAGTTTGGAGCGGTTTTTTCTACATCCTTCTATATTTATTTTACTCCAGCTGTTTGGTCATCTAGGGAAGCCTTATCAGACTCAAAACCTTTGTGACATTGTCTCAGATAAAGAATACCGGCTTTCAATTCATGCCCACGAGTATTTCCACAATTGGCTCAATTCAGCAAAGTGGCCTCTGGTCTTCATTTCAAATTTATGAGGGCAAAGTCTTACCACTTTCAATCACTTTTCCCCCCTCTTCTGGGCTGCCAGATTAATTTAAAGCAGGTCAAACTGATAAAATCATAGATCAAGAGGTCAGAGCAAAAAGGGGGAAAAAAGCAAATCAATAGTTTGCAAATTCCAGTGTGGCTTTTCAAATATGTCCTTATGTTGTGTTGGCTTTCTTCCACTCTTTTAGCTAGTAATCAAAAGTATTTTTTTTTCCTTTAATAAGAAATAATCCAGTAGCATCTAGAAATCCCTTAAGCTCTAGTTATGTCACTTGGCCTGCAGGGGTCCAGGGAACCAGGAATATGTTTAGATACCTGCAATACTGAGGTGGAAAGAGTCTCTCTTTGCCTGAGGTTTGTGTATTTTGTTTTTCATAGTATTTAATTTTTAATACTGATGTTTATATTTTTTTTACAATGATAGTTTTATATGTGTCCTTGTTTTTATCTGATTCTTGAACACTGTCCAAAATCACTCCTGCTGAGATGGATGGCCTTATAAACGTGATTCATAAACAAATTAATTACTCATGAGACCAAACTGACAACATTGTTGTTGCTGTTGTCCTTATTACGGCTTTTATGTGATTAGCACAATCATAATTTGCTGCCAAAGTTTATAGTTTTAAGAGAACTTTGAGGGACCATTGAAAGAGAGATTTTGGATTTATCACTCAATAGGGAGATAAAAGGTAACGCTTTCCCTTGCACATATGTGCTAGTCATTCCAAACTCTAGTGGGTGGTGCTCATCTCCATTTCAAAGCCAAAGAACCAGCGCTGTCCGAAGATGTCTCCATGGTTGTGTGGCCGGCATGACTCAATGCTGAAGCAGCACAGAATGCTGATACCTTCCCACCAAAGGTCATTCCTATTTTTCTACTTGCACTTTTTACATGCTTTCGAACTGCTAGGTTGGCAGAAGCTGGGATAAGTAACAGGAGCTCACTCTGTTACATGGTGAGATACAGGGAGATACCTTTTCCATATTCATGGTGCATGGTTTTTGGCAAGATTCTCTCATCTTAATCCTATTCTTGGTTGTAGGAATAGTAGTGAAAGCTGGAGAGGATGGGAGAGGACTTTTGAATGTTGGCTGCAGTAAGTTCATTAGGGTTGCTAAATGAGCTTCATGGTGAGGATAGTCTTCATAATCATTTGGTCTTCAGAAGAATATAGGAAGCTGCCTTATACAATGCTTCATTGTTGTTTATTAGTGATCTGCAGCAACTTTACGGGATTGCTAACAAGAGAGGTATTTTTAAACCTTACTGCAGTTACTTGGAACTGTAAGAGACTTCAAACTCTTGCATTCAACAGATGGCAATCCTAAATCACCTTCTTACTCCAGCTCTTCAGTTGTCTTTTTGGAACACCTTTCCCAGGCAAAAATCTGTGCTTGCTTATTCATTTTAGCCGTGATTTATTACATTAACATGAGTTGATTAATTTGTAGCTCAGTGCATTCTGTGAATACAATTAAAACAGAAATGTAAAGTCATCCAAGACTTCCAGACCACCACGCTTGATAGACAAGTTGATTTAACTTTCATTTGCATAAGGATAATATTGGCTAACCCTGACCTTTAATATTATCCCAGAGTTACATCCTTTCATAATATAAAATAGGCTTCCGATTTGAAAACACAGCTCCTTTCAAATCTTTGCACAAGTAAGTGAACATTTGAAAAGATACTGAGTACCAAGGACTTTTGGCAAGCATGTATTGCTTGCTTATCTCTAACACATTTTCTCTAATTCATGCACAAGCAAATGCCTGCATAAAACCACAAGAAGAATGCTGTCCTTGCCTTTATCTTAGTTCTCAGGTTCCTGTTCATTTGGGTTTGATATTATACTCTGGTACACTTTTTTAAAAAAAGGGTGGATCCTTTACAGTTTCATTTTGAAGCTCTGTAATGTCCCGGGGAGGGCAATGTAAACCCCAAAGAGACTCCAATATACTGTTACTGCCAAACTGTAATGATGCAGTTTAAAGTTAGAGGTCCATTCCCAAGTTTCCAAAATTTGTCTGTTTTTTTTTTCCTTGATTGTGGTATGTATTTTAATTTTCTTCAGGTTTAGCTTATTTGCTATTGATATCTTACAAAATTCTCATTTGAAGTTCTGATTGAACTGTAAGATTGAACTGTAACTTCATTTCATTTATTAAATTTATAGGCCGCCCAATCCCGGAGGATTCCGGGTGGTTTACAATGAAAGAAGAAAAAAGAAAAGCAAAATAAGTAAAAAAAAATACTTTAAAAATTCACAACATACATACGTTCTAATCGGGGCTGGATCTTAATACTAAGGTCAACAGCCCCAGGCCTGCCGGAACAGCCAGGTTTTAACGGCTTTCCTGAAGGCCATGAGAGTGGGTAAGGTCTGGACCTCTGGGGGTAGCTGATTCAACAGGGTCGGAGCAGCCACAGAGAAGGCTCTCCTCCTGGGGCCCGCCAGCCGACACTGTCTGGCTGACGGTATCTGAAGGAGGCCCACCCTGTGGGATCTTATCGGCCGTTGGGAGGTGTATGGCATAGGCAGTCTCGCAGATAGGCTGGTCCTAAGCCATGTAGGGCTTTAAAGGTAATAACCAATGTTGAAAATCCAGGATATTCTCAAAGGGCCAGCAACAGCCTATGCTGCGCCCTGATTGGCTGGGACGCAGCATAGCCTGTTGCTAGCCAGCTACCTCCCCTGATTGGCCAAGTACTCGGCCCCTGATTGGTTCTGACAGTTCTGACAGTTCTAATGGTTACATTTGCTAGTATAAATACCCTGGCGCGATCTCCGTGGTTTTGAATCGCTGTCATCTTTCTCTGTATTCAATAAACATCTTGTCCTTGATTCCTGGCTCCTGCGTTTTCCCAGATAGGCTGGTCCTAAGCCATGTAGGGCTTTAAAGGTAATAACCAACACCTTGAATTGCATCCGGAGATCAATTGCAACTTCAGCAACCGAGTGATCAATGCCTGGAATGCTCTACCTGACTCTGTCTTTACAGCCTCAAATCCTCACTGCTTCAACCTTAAACTGTCTACCGTGGATCTCACCTGATTCTTAAGAGGTCCGAAAAGGGAGCGTGCATAAGCACACCAATGTGCCCACCATCCCTGCCTTACTGTCCCCATTTATCTATATTTACTTCCTTTGCTCGTATTTTTTTTTCTTACCTATACTTGTACATGTTTGACAAACAAACAAACAAATAAGATGTGTTTTCCAGTCCATATCTAATCTGAGAAAACTTTATCCAGCAAGGTCAGGTAAATGTTAGGTACACTATATTTCATCACATTATAAATTTGATTATGGATTTATATCCTGGTTTTCTATCCAATGGGCCCTCAAGAAAAGCATCTTCTTTGCTCAACTAAAATTTCTACATCTCCTTTGCAGTATAGTCAAACTCAGCTTGAGTTTTCGACTCCTGGTGATTGCTTGAACAAGTCCTTTCAGCTTCCTTAGCAAGATTTCAGAAGTGGTTTATCAACATCACCTTCCTAGGGCTAAGAGAGAGACTGAGCCAAGGTCATCCAGTTGGCTTTATGTCTCAGGCGAGACTAGAACTCATGGTCTTCTAGTTTCCAGCTTGATAAGCCTTAACCACCACAAGGGACTGATTCATAATAGCAATAGCACTTGGACTTATATACTGTCTCACTGCACTCTTTGAATAGTTTACAATGTCAGAATATTCCTCTGAACAATCGGGGTCCTCATTTTACCCACCTTGGAACCCACCCTGAGTCAAACTGTGGTCCCATCAGGATCGAACTCCAGGCTGCGGGCAGAGTTTGCCTGCAATACTGCCTTCTAACCACTGTGCCCTCAGGGCTCCTAATCAAACTTCTAATCAATAAGGTGATATGACCCTATTCCTGTAAATACGTTTCTTAGCTCTCTGTAGATGTATTATGATTCCAAGTGCATTTCTCTTTTGGTCCAGGCTCTTTCACTGGTTCACTTTTTCATCACCTCTTCCTCCCACTACTCTAATCCTTTCATCACAATATCCATTAAAAAAGAGGCCCAATTTAAACTAGCAGGTTCTCTGTCATTTTCCTGGCTAACCTGCTCCTTTCCTCAGACTGTGGGTGGAAGGATATCATTTTATGATCAGTTGATAGACAATAAGAGGTGGCTGAGGTATTGAGCTGCAGATAAAAGCATGTTTTGTCTACTAGAGTCCACATCAGAAGGTAAGAACGCAGAACAAGAAATATGTTTTGCTTTTCACTGAATATTGGGATTTGTTTCTAGAATAGAATAACAAAGTTGGATGGGACCTTGGAGGTATTCTAGTCCAAGCCCTTCTTAGCCAGGAAACCCTACAGCACTTCAGACAAATGGATATCCAACATCTTCTTAAAAACTTCCAGTGTTGGAGCATTCACAACTTCTGGAGGCAAGTTGTTCCACTGGTTAATTGTTCTCACTGTCAGAAAATTTCTCCTCAGTTCTAAGCTGCTTCCCTCCTTGATTTGTTTCCACCCATTGCTTCTTGTCCTATTCTCCAAATGCTGGACAAGTATCAATGGATGGAAACTAATTAAGGAAAGAACCAACCTAGAACTAAGGAGAAATTTCCTGACAGTTAGAACAATTAAGAACAATTCAGTGAAATGATTTATCTTCAGAAGTTGTAGGTGTTCAACAGAGTTTTTTTTATGAAGAGATTGGACAATCATTTGTCTGAAATGATATAGGGTTCCCTACTTGAACAGTGGGTTGGACTAGAACACCTCCAAGGTCCCTTCCAATTCAGTACCTGTAGTTTTCTTAGCAGCACTTTCAGAAATAGATTGAACTGCCATCTTCCTGGGCTAGGAAGGAGGGAGTGGCCCAAAGTCACTCAGTTGGTTTCATGCCTAAGATAAAACTAGAACTCAGACTCTCCTGGTTTCCAGCCTGATGCCCCACAACTATCACACCAGACTGGCTCATAATTAAAATGACACCATCTTATTTCTGTAAATATGCTTCATAGCTCTCTATAGATGTATTACGATATTCAGCCAGTTCGGACCGTTTTGACTGAACCGCTTTGACTGAACCGCTCCGCCTATCCCCCCTGGATGCAAAACATCCCATGTAGCCTCGTTTTTGACACTACACACATGCCACATGCACAAGCAAAGCAGAAGGTGGCATGCATGTGTGGAAGGCACATGCAATGTTAGCATGTGCATGTGCTCACATGTGCGAACTAGTGGTAATCTTATGTGAATCCCACTGCTGTTTATGATTCTAAATGCATTTCTCTTTTGGTCCAGTCTTTTTCACTGGTTCACTTTCTCATCACTTCTTCCTCCCACTAGTCTAGAGCTAAAAAACTAAACTGGCAGGTTCTATCTCACTTTCCTGGCTGAGCTGCTCCTTTCCCTAAGACTGTGGGTGGAAGGATATCACTTTCCGATCAGGCTCCCAACAGCTGATAGACAACAAAGGGTGGCTGAGAGGTTGAACTGCGAAGAGAAGCATGTTTGTTTACCAGAGTTCACATCGGAAGGTGAGAACGCAGAACAAGGAAAGAAGTTTTGCTTTTCTCTCAATATTGGGATTGTGATTTTCATTAATGGGAGACGTAAACAGTAAAAGCAGAGCAGTTTGTTTGTTTGTTTGTTTGTTTGTTTGTTTGTTTGTTTGTTTATTATTTTATTTTATTTTATTTTATTTTATTTTATTTTATTATTTTATTATTTTATTTTATTTTATTATTATTTTATTTTATTTTATTTTATTTTTTTATTTTATTATTTTATTTTATTTTATTTTATTATTTTATTTTATTTTATTTTATTTTATTTTATTATTTTATTTATTTTATTTTATTTTATTTTATTTTATTTTATTTTATTTTATTTTATTTTATTTTATTTTATTTTATTTTATTTTATTTTATTTTATTTTATTTTATTTTATTTTATTTTATTATTTTATTATTTTATTTTATTTTATTTTATTTTATTTTATTATTTTATTTTATTTTATTTTATTTTATTTTATTTTTCTGTCTCAACACCTCTGCTCCTAACTTTGAGATACAGCATTGATTAGGTGCACTCCAGTCATTTTCGACTCCTAGCAACCACTTGCCATTCTCCATCTATTTCAAAGCATGGCACATGGAAGACAGCAAGGTTTGTTTTGTCTGTTTGTTGAATTCCAGAATGTTGAAAATCAACGGATGCATTTAAGTTATAGGAAGATATTCCTATTATATGTGGATATTACTTCAGTGGTGGGATTCAAATAATTTAACAACCGGTCCTCTGTCCTAATGACCAGCTGGGTAGACAGGGATTGGTGGTCATGTGACTGGGTGGTGTGACCAACTCAACATCACTCACATAGATGGGCACTTCGCTTTAGCTGTTGCAATGTAAGGAGAGTTAACCGGAGAAGCAGTTTCTGTAAACAGGGCAATAAAGATTAGGCTAGAAACAACACCAGACTGTTTCCTTGCTGCCTTCCTTACAGGATTAGCCCTGTAAAGTGGAAAAACACAAAATGAGATTTCTTCCAACCACTGGTTCTCCAAACTGCTTAAAAAGTTAACAACCGGTTCTCCAGAATAGGTGCGAGCTGGCTGAATCCCACCGCTGTATTACTTGCTAACAGTAATAGCAGTTCAATGGTGGATCTAGTTACCTAGAAGTAGAGTGAGCTTCCTTCATTGAGTGTATTCCTACCAAGGCGGTCAGCCAACTGTATGGAATGTTTTCATTTAGAAACTTATGCTGAGCATCTAATAGCTTAAGTAAGTTGATTCTAAATTTATTTCTAAGCCTGCCTGTGGAAGCTTCTGAATGTAGCAAACAGATGCCTTGGAAATAAAGAAAACTTTGCAGTTCTCCTTTTATTGGTTTAAATAAAAAAAAATAGAATTCCAGATGAGATCTGACAGCTCAAACTTGGATATCCCTACACACATCAAGAGCGCAGTAGCTTAGTGGCTAAGACACTGAGCTTGTTGATCAGAAAGTCAGCAGTTCAGTGGTTCAAATCCCTAGTGCTGAGTAATGGAGTGAGCTCCCATTACTTGACCCAGCTTCTGCCAAACTAGCAGTTTGAAAGCATGTAAAAATACAAGTAGAAAAATAGGAACGACCTTTGGTGGGAAGGTATCAGCATTCTGTGCCGCTTCAGCATTGAGTTACACCGGCCACGTGACCACGGAGACATCTTTGGACAGCGCTGGCTCTTTGGTTTTGAAATGGAGATGAGCACCGCCCCCTAGAGTTGGGAACGACTAGCACATATGTGTCAATAGGATTCTAGTATCACATACCCCAGCATAATGCATTTATTTATGTATTTAAATTAGTTTAATACTAGCATTAAATTGTCCCATTCGTCTGACGGTACAGAAAAAGAAGTATTGACCTCAAGAAACTGCCACGAGGGTAAAATAGGGAGGACACTGTTCTGTTTTGTGATAGGTTATTGCTCTTGCTGAACTAATTATCCCCAGCGGGACAGTAAGGCAGCTCAAACATTATACACTGGATCTTACTGCTCGCTTTCCTTTTGACAAGTTGATCCTTATGGATCATTAGGTTACACCTGACTCACTGGCAGTGCCATATATCTATTTTTTTTGCTTTTGTTTTTGAATACAGAAAGGAGCAACAGTGCTGGAGCTGAACACAGACGAGATGCAATAATGGTACTCCATAGGAGATTGCTATTCTATTTGCAAAGGTATTATAAGATTCATAAGTCAATTATGAACGCCCTGGCTTCCTCGGTTCATCTTGTATAAAGTTGAATTATCCTATAACCTGATCTGCAGTTCAGGAGAAAGCAGATATCTGGAAAAAAATAAGGTGTTTTAATAAATCAGCAACATTTTAAAGGCTGTAAAATATTTATTATAGCAATAGGACCTAGGCTTCCAAACTGCTTTACATAATTATCTGACTAATTCAAACCTTAGTATATTTCCCCCCCCCCAAAAAAAAATCTGGGTCCTCATTTTACTGACTTCAGAAGGATGGAAGTCGGAGTTCACTTTCAGCCATTCAGGATCAAACTCCTGGCGTGGGAATGCAGAGTTAGCCTGCAATACTGCATTTTAAAGACTGTGTCATTATGATTCCTTTGTTATACCCACATTTTTTTCTAAAGTGTATTTCTTAGACAAGAATGTGCACATACCGTATTTTTCTGAGTATAAGATGCACTCCCCACCCCTAAAAGAGGCTGAAATTTGGGTGCATCTTATAGTCCAAATGTAGCGCAGCCCACCTGCCCGCCCCCAGCCTTCAGCATCCGCGCAGCCTCTTTCTGGCTGCAGAGATTGCCAGAGACAATGGCTTGCATTTTTGGTCTCTGCGCCTGGCATTTTCAGCCTCCAAATGCTCCATTTGAGACCCATTCAAGGCTGCTGGGATTGCCAGAGCTCATCGCTGCCGATCGCTGTCTGTGCACAGCACCTTTCTGGGCAGCAATTAGAGCGTTTGGAGCAGTGGTGGGTTTCAAAAATTGTTCAAACCTACTCTGTGGGTGTGGCTTCCTTTATGGGAGTGGCTTGCCACCCATGTGACCGGATATGAAGATGCTGACAACACTTGTCAAAACCACCTTAAATTACCTCACACACAGCACTGGCATGCATACGAATATGATGTAAACTTCTTTTTTAAAAGGCATCTTTGGTTTGCGTTAAAACAACTTCAACACACCCAATGTTCTGATTGCACCACAAACGCAGTAGTCATCCTTACCTTTCACAGAGGCACTGAGTTTTATAAATATGAGCATGATAATGTAGAATAATCATATCCAAGGAGTTTCAAAAAAATTTGAAACCTCTTCTGTAGGTGTGGCCTGCTTTCCGGGTCCACTGGTGGAACCTCTTCTAACCGGTTCGGTAGATTTGATGAACTGGTTCTACCGAATAGGTGCGAACTGGCAGGAATCCACCTCTGGTTTGGAGGCTGAGAATGTGAGGTGCAGAGCCCAAAGTGGCAATCCGGAAGAGCTGCGGCCTTCTCTTACCTCTTCTGTGCTTCCTTTGCTTGAGTAATTGCAGCTCTCTGTGACGATCAGCTGTGTTTTAGAAGCTGCTTTTCAGTGAGACGTGTGCGAGCGCTTGCTCACAACCAGCAAACTAATGTGCTGAAGCTGTGCTGAAGGATGCTAGCCAGATAAATATCTGGTAGGCAGAATTTTTTTTTTCATATTTTCCTCCCCAAAAACTAAGATGCGTCTTTTTAAAAAATTTAATTTTTTTTAAAAAATATACCATTATACCTTAACAAGCATTATTTTATATTATCCAATATTACATCAATTCCTCTTACCACCAACCCACAATATTTGCTCTTCTGCTTTCCATAAACCATGTTATACCCTATTCTACCACCGCCAACCTCTCTCCCTCTCTCCTCCTCCCTACTTCCTTTCTCCCTCTACCATCCCTCTCTTCTCTCCTTCCCCTTCCTCTCTCCTTCTCCTCTCTCCTCTTTCCACTCCTATCCAAAGTGGATTACTATGTCTCAGCTATTTTACTCACTGGGGTTGCAGGAAAATGTAAGATTTAGTGCTGATTTCAAATGCAAAGTGTGCGCGAAGCGAATTGGTTGTTACCATCACTGTAACCTTGTGTCCTCCAAAAGGGAATCAGATGTTCCCCATTCCTGAAATCCTGCAAGCCAGCCACATCCTCTTTGAAACTTATTTCTGAACCAACATAGATAGAACTGCAGTCTTGCAGTGATTTATGGGGGCCTGACTGAGTTAGCACAAGTTGTCCAGGATAAGTCAAGCAAAAAAGTAATAATCATAAAACTTTATTAAGGTTCTCCTGGAATGGAAGTGGTGGCTTCTTTGCACGGGGAAACTGAAGGACTAATCACACATTCTGCTGTCCCTGCAGGCTTCCCTGGTGTGAGCCTGTCTGTCCTTATCAGAGTTTCTGCAGCCGGCTCAGTCACTTGGAGAATTCTCCCACCTCCATTAATTATTTGTTATATGACACCCTGATGCTGCATGTAGAAAATAAAACTCTGGCAAAATCTCTGCTCCAATTTCCCAGTGGCTTACCTTCCCTGTAAAAAAAAAACCCACACAAACTTTCAGTGCCTCTACCTCATTCGGTACAGTTTGTTATGGTGTGTTTTCAAGCTGATTTTATGTCTGTGAGATAGCACAGGACACTGTTGATAGCACAATTTTAATCTCACATATTTTCCCATCCTTCTCCAGCTTTTCTTGCTGATAATAGAATGGAATGGAATGGAATGGAATGGAATGGAATAGAATAGAATAGAATAGAATAGAATAGGAGAGTTTGAACACAGAAAGTTCAAACTGCCCAAAAAGCTGCTGATTTTGTTCTACAGAGGAATTATTGAGTCTGTCATCTGCACCTCTATAACTGTCTGATTCTGTTCTGCAACCCAACAAGACAGACACAGACTTCAGAGGATAATCAGAACTGCAGAAAAAACCATGGCTACCAACCTTCCTTCCATCGAGGACCTGTGTACTGCACAAGTTCAAAAAGAAGGCTGTGAAAATATCTACAGACCCCTCACATCCTGGACATAAATTGTTTCAACTTCTACCCTCAAAACAACACTATAGGGCACACCAGAACAACTAGACACAAGGACAGTTTTTTTTCCCCCAAATGCCATCACTCTGCTAAAAAACTAAACTCCACAACACTGTAAAATTATCTACTAAGACTGTATTATTATTATTATACGATTGTATCACAGCGGTCAGTTGTTTCGCCGGATTTGGCATTGATTACTAGTCGGACCCCACCCAGGGGCCAAGGACATCGTAATGTATTTTCGCAATATTTGTGCAGATTCAAGCAGTGCGGCTTTTTGCATTTGACTGATGGTGATTTTGTCAATTTTTAACTGCTTTAAATGTAATTCCAGTGCTTTTGGAATAGGGTTAGGGTTATATCCATCTATTTGTACTTAGGGTTGCTAAGTCCTGGTAGTTTGAGATTTTTTTCATGTTCCTTCTCAGCGATGCTGCTATCACCTGGTATTGCAATGTCTATGATTGTGACCTTATTTTTCTCAACCAGTGTGATGTCTGGTGTATTATGCGCCAGTATTTTGTCCGTTTGTATACGGAAATCCCACAAGATCTTGCCCATCTGATTTTCGGTGACTTTTTCAGGCTGATGTTCCCACCAGTTTGTTGCTGTTTTAATATTATAATTTTTGCACAATTCCAATGGATCATTTGTGCTACTGAATTGTGCTGCAATTTATTATCAGTCTGTGTGATTTTTTACAGCAGCTGAGTATGTGATCAACAGTTTCGTCAGCTCTTTGCAAAGTCTGCATTTGGCATCATCAGAGAATTTTTCGATTTTGGCCTTAATGGCATTTGTGCGGATAGCTTGTTCTTGCGCAGCCAGGATTAGTGACTCTGTTTCTTTCTTTAATGTACCTGTTGTTAACCATAACCAAGTTTGTTCACTGTCCACTTTATCTTTTATTTTTTCCAGAAATTGGCCATGCAGTGCTTTGTTCTGCCAACTCTCCATTCTTGATTTTATCACATCTTTTCTGTATTCTTTTTTCGTCTGTTGGGCCTTCAGTAAATTTTTGTTCTTTACTTCAATTAATAGATGTTCTTGACTTTCTTTTAAATAATCAGCCAGTGCATGTTTTTCTTCTTCAACTGTTTGCTTCACTTGTAATAATCCTCTGCCACCTGATTTTCGGGGCAGGTACAGTCTATCAGTATCACCACGTGGATGTAAACTGTAGTGCATTGTCATTAGTTTCCTGGTTTTTCGGTCCAAAAGGTCCAAATCAGCTTGTGTCCAGTTAACTATACCAGCTGTGTATCTTATAACTGGTATTGCCCGGGTATTTATGGCCTTGATTGTATTTCCACCATTCAATTTAGATTTCAAAATTTTCCTAACTCTGTTGGTGTACTCTCTTCTGACAATAGTTTTTACTTCTCCATGCTTGATATTATCCAACTGCAGAATGCCTAAGTATTTGTAGGCTTCATTTTCATTGCATTTAATTAATTGGCCATTGGGCATTTCAATTCCCTCACATGCAGTGATTTTGCCCCTTTTTATGGATACAGTGACACATTTTTCCATGCCAAACTGCATTGAAATATCGGTGCTGAATACTCGGACTGCGTTTGTCAATGTTTGGATTTCTATTTCTGACTTTCCATAGAGTTTCAAATCATCCATATATAGTAAATGCGAAATTTTTTCAGCTTCTTTGGCTGTTTGGTAGCCTAATTTCATTTTTTTAAGATTACTGATAGTGGGATCATTGCGATGATGAAGAGAAGAGGTGAAAGTGAATCACCCTGGAAAATTCCTCGCTTGATATTAACCATTCCGTAGATCTCATTCCCTACTGCCAACTCGGTTCTCCATTGTTTCATCGCCTTTTCAGTAAAGGATGTAATATTTTTTGCTAATGCCAGTTGTTTCTAAGCATTTTATGATCCAACTATGTGGCAGTGAGTCAAATGCCTTTTTGTAATCAATCCAGACCATATTCAAGTTCGTTTTTCTGTTCTTACAATTTTCTAATATCATTTTATCAATTAGAAGCTGATCTTTTGTGCCCCTGCTCCTTCTTTTGTTGCCTATTTGCTCTACTGGCAAGATGTTGTTTGTTTCTAAATAATCCATCATGTTATCTGCAATAATGCCTGTGAGTAATTTGAAGGTTGTTGGCAAGCATGTTATTGGTCTGTAGTTTTCAGGTGTTGTTCCTTTAGTTGCATCTTTCTGAATCAAGTATGTTTTTCCAGTTGTCAACCATTCATCAATTTGGCCCTTTTGTAAAATTTCATTCAGTTGCCTGGCCAATATTGCATGTAAACTGGTCAGATATTTGAGCCAGAAACCATGTAATTGGTCCTTTCCAGGTGATGTCCAATTCTTTACCCTTTTAACTTGATTTTTGACCATCTCAGTTGTTATTTCTAATACTTGCATTTGTTTGTTGCCAATGCTTTTCTCAAAGTCATGTATCCACTTTGCTTCCTTAGTGTAGTCCTTTGCATTTTCCCACAATTCTTTCCAGAATTCAACTGTGGCCTGCTTTTCTGGTTTTTCACTTTTGGTGTCACCATTCACATTAAGACTTTGATAAAAACGCTGTTGGTCTGATCGAAATTGCCGATTTTGTTTATATTGGATGATTCGTGCCTCATATCTTTCAATTTTTCTAGATGTTGCTGTTATCTGCTGTTTTACAATCTCTACAGCTTCATTGATGTTTCTTGTATCCAATCTATATCTTCTGATTAGCCGATCTATGATTTTGTTGTTTTTAAGCCATTGCTCATGCATGTTCTTTAAGTTACTAGCATCTGCCCTTAATTTTTTGATTTTTTGTTCTAAACGGATTTTCCACTTTGGCTGTGATGCTTTTTCTGTTGTGTAACTAGGTACTTTAATTTTAATGCCTAGTTCATTAGTGACTATTACAGCTGTGCTGTACATTAACTGGTTTGTTTCCAAGATGGATCCCGATTCAATTGTTGAAAACACTGCATTAACCATTTTCATTATTATTATTGTTGTTGTTGTACAATTGTATCACAGCGGCCAGTTGTTTCGCCGGATTTGGCATTGGTTACTAGTCGGGCCCCACCCAGGGGCCTAGGACGTCGTAACGTATTTATTATTATTATTATTATTATTATTATTATTATTATTATTATTATTATTATTATTATTATCTTCCTTCCTAGTACCTTGGGCCAAGGTGGCTCAGTGGTTAGGGTGCAGTACTTCAGGCCACTTCAGCTGACTGTTATCTGCAGTTCAGCGGTTCAAATCTCACCGGCTCAAGGTTGACTCAGCCTTCCATCCTTCCGAGGTGGGTGAAATGAGGACCCAGACTGTGGGGCTGATATGCTGACTTTGTAAACAGCTTAGAGAGGGCTGAAAGCCCTATGAAGCGGTATATAAGTCTAACTGCTATTGCTATTGCTACCTATCTCTTCCCACTTATGACTATAACCATGTTGCATGTATCTTTAAAATTTATATTTTTATTATTTCCTAGCATAATTTGATTGCTTATTAATAAACTATGACTATCACTAAGTGTTGTATCTTTTCATTCTTGATGAATGTATTTTATTCTCCTTATCTACACTGAGAGTATATACACTAAAGACAAATTCCTTGTGTGTCCAATCACACTTGGCCAATAAAGAATTCCATTGTATTCTATTCTATTCTGATTATGAGATATCCCATAATATTTTTCCTTGGGATTGATTTGAAGCCTAGAAGGTCAGGCAGGAGGCTGAATGATGGAATGATAGACATCTGTACAACTCATATTTGAGCTATATGTTCATTTAATATAAACATCTCTGCTCTAGGAAACATTATGTTCTCAATATTAGGTTTTCAGTCTCATACATTTAAAACCTTTGAAGAGAAGCTTTAGAATCCTTCATAGTATCCCTCCCCCGCAATGTTTTGTGACTATTCACAAAATATAAGAGCTTTAGTGCCCATGGAGGATACAGGAGACCGAACTTCTTATTCCAATTTAGTCACAAAGCCCAACACCTGATTTTTCATCCCATTTCCATTCCTTTTGCTATTTAATTGTTATAGAATTGAGAAGATGGACTCTCTGTATCATTCTCAGGATCCCTGGAGGAGGGAAAGGAAATAGGATTTCAGCATTATGCAAAAAAAATAAAAATCATTACTCCACAATGCTTCTTGGGGGATTACTTTGGTTGATAATTTTCTTTGGCAAAGATGGAATGAGCCTAAAATCCGATTCAAGTCCTGGTTGGTAATTTATCCTTTAGAATCTCAAACAATGAAACCGTACAGAATGAAATAAGATTCAAGCTGCTGTATCAGTTTGCAAAATTAAATAAATAAAGAAATTAAACCCTCCTCCCCTTCCCCTATCTTTCTCTGCCCTTTAATTGCAGGGAAGTATTCCACTGAAAGGGGTAATTTAAACAATAAGAAGCTTAAACATAAATACCACTATTGTTCTTGAAACACCTTAATTATTTTCATAAACAATTAAAGGCACCCAGTCATTTATCACGTATTAAGGCAGAATGCATTTGTACATCAAAGTGTGACAAAAGACAAACAATGACAAACATCAATCATTATATTTAATCATTCAACTGCTGTTCTATTAAGCTGGTTCTAAGAACAAAGTACAACAATCAAGAGCTCCTAATGATTCAGTCTTTAATATTCTAACCCTGTTTCTTAAACCACACTAATGTCACATTAGGTAATGGGGGGAGAATCTCCTCTGAGTTCATTTTGATGCTTGCTTTCTTGGCAATAACATAAAACTGATTTATAATTGTCTTATTTTGGGATTCTTTTGGCTTCCCAGTCTGAGCTATATCTTCCAACCCCTAGTCCCAGAACCTCTATACAGATATGGAGCTAAAGACCACTTTCCTTAGCTCCAAATCAGCTTACACCACCCTTCTGCATTAAACCTGAGATCAAATAGCTTAAAGTACAAAAATGATAAAAAGGAAAACTCAAAAGTGGAAGGAAGGAAGGAAGGAAGGAGGGAGGGAGGGAGGAAAGAAGGAAGGAAGGAAGAATCCTTTCCTATTGAGCAATCCTGCTCACTTCTGACAGCTAGTTGTTGTCGTTGTTAGTTGCAAAGTCGTGTCCGACCTATCACAACCCCATGGACAATGTTCCTCCAGGCCTTCCTGTCATTTACTATACTCTGGAGTCCATTTAAACTCACACCTACTTTTTCAGTGACTCCATCCAGCCACCTCATTCTCTGTCATCCCATTTTTCTTTTGCACTCAATCTTTCCCAGCATGAGGCTCTTCTCCAGTGATCCCTTCCTTCTCATTAGGTGGCCAAAGTATTTGAGTTTCATCTTCAGGATCTGGCCTTCTAAAGAGCAGCCAGGGTTGATCTCCTCTAGGACTGATCACTTTGATGGCCTTGTAGTCCAAGGGACTCGTTAGGAGTCTTTTCCAGCACCATAGTTCAAAGGCCTTAATTCTTTGGTGTTCAGCCTTTCTTATGATCGAACTTTCACTGCCTATCTCACAGTCCTATTGAGCAATCCTGCTCACTTCTGACAGCTAGACATCCCCTAAATATTGACTCCCATCTATTAACATTTCATTCACCTGATCTAGTCTAATATCTATTTCCAAGTTTGGTCATATACAGAGCAGTAAGCTAAATGGCTCTTTCTGGTCATTTTCTAGCAGATGATGATACCTCTATTGATCATATCATATGGCTGCCCATATTTCATTCTATGACTCTGGGATGACATACTATTAAATACAACTATACTTACTTATACATTCATTAACATAGCCACTAAGTATTACTTTATTAATAATCACAAAATATTATTTTAAAAAAGGGACGTGGTGGTTCAGTAGCTAAGACTCTGAGCTTGTCAATCAAAAAGGTCAGCAGTTCAGCAGTTTGAATCCGTAGCACCATGTAATGGAGTGAGCTCCCATTACTTGTCCCAGCTTCTGCCAACCTAGCAGTTCGAAAGCATGTAAAATGCAAGTAGAAAAAATAGGGACCACCTTTGATGGGAAGGTAACAGTGTTCCATGTGCCTTCAGCATTTAGTCATGCTGGCCACATGACCACAGAGACGTCTTCGGACAGCGCTAGCTCTTTGACTTTGAAATGGAGATGAGCACTGCCCCCTAGAGTTAGGAATGACTAGCACATATGTGTTAGCGGAATCTTTACCTTACCTTTATTATGAAAAAAATAATAATTGAAAAATCAGATGAAGAGCAGTATATCACTGATTATCTGTGATTCCCAAGCCGTGTGACATAACCAGGTCCTAAGGGACTTCCAGAAATATAGCAGGGCAGAGCTAACCTCATTTTTTGGGGTAGGGTGGGGTGGGGAAGAATGTTCTACAAAGTATATCAGGTGTGAAGAATCAGAACCATACATAAACAAGGATCTAGTCAACCCATTGTTCAGCATTAACAGAATTCAAAGGAGAGGGGGGCTGAACTTGTGGGAACTTAATGATTCTTCCTGTCTTAACTCCACCCCTTGGCTCTGCCTCTTACAGGTGAGTGTCATAGCAATATATGCATCCTATTGATTAGATAAATTAAATGCTATGCAATTTATCATGGGGGGCATGGAGAATTTTCCCATTTCCTCTTTTTAAAAATCACTCAACTAATGCTATATATTATAATAGCTTGTAAAATATATATACATGTGTATAAAAAAGTAGCTAAACTTCCTCTTTTGCAAAAAAGGACTGTTTAAATTATTGTTTTCCCTCTTGATATCAAAGTCAACTTTGAGAAACATCAACTCTTAGAGAGGAAAAGAAGGGAAGTAAAAGAGTGCTGAAATGCGTGTGATTGACATTCTCTATAAAAACAAAACTTGACGGTGTCAGGCTTTTTAGGCTGAAGACAGAGCTGTGAGAATCCCTCAGAGAGTTGAGGGAAAATATATTATCTGATCTGTTTTTCAGTCAAATCCGATGACAAACAGTCTTTGCTGGGCCATCTTGCACTGTAGATGCTTCTCAGTAATTGCATCATGGAGTCATAAATGAATATCAACCAACTTAATTCTGACTTCAGGTGGGTCCTTTGCTGTGTGTTCAGCATCCCTGACAACTCAGGATATTCAGAAAAATGAAAACCTGTGCCATCTCTCTGTTATTTACATTATAGTACATGACAGGGTATTCTCTAAAGGAAAGCTTTTTGATGCAAGTCGGATGGCTGTAAAGAGAAATGCTGGACCCATTGGTGGATGTGACCCAGAGATGGTATTCAACAGTTTCTGACCAGTTCTGGAGAACCAGTAGCAGACGTTTTGAGTAATTCAGAGAACCGGTAAATATCTCTGACTGGCCCTGCCCCCATCTATTCTCTGCCTCCGGAGTCCCAGGTGATTGGGAGGAAATGGGGATTTTGCAGTAACTTTCTTCTGGAGTGAGGAGGGAATGGAGATTTTACAATATCCTTCCCCTGCCATTCCCACCAAGCCATGCCATGCTCACCAAGCCATGCCCACAGAACTGGTAGCAAAAAAAATTGAATCCCACCACTGATGTGACCTACATCACCACATGGGAGAAAAGTGTGGGAAATATGCTGGACTATCAATTAAAATCCTTTTTTCTAAAACATCTACATGAGGCCGCTGTGTGAATCATCCATCACCATGGGGGTGAGTTATCATTAGTGTGCTGATGATACCCAATTATATATTTCCACCTCTGGCAATTTAAGTGATGCTATGAATATCTTATCCTGGTATCTGGAAACTGGGAGGATCTCGATGGGGAAAAATAGGATACAGCTGAATGCTGGCAAGACTGAGTGGCTTTGGATTGGAGGAGTCCAGAGATACATGACCCCCAAATAGATGCCATGCACAATGGGGAAGTCCTCCTAAGAACAGGTGGCAGACATGAGTATGCAGGCCTTGTATCTGAATCAGCAGGTCCTGCTTCTAATCACTTATGCTCTGATCACCTCTAGATTGGACTACTGCAATGCACTCTACAAAGGACCATGATTGAACAATACCCTGAAGCTTCAATTGGTACAGAATGCAGCAATGGGTGCAGTTGTACATGCTCCTAGAACAGCACATGTCACCCTTGTACTGTGCAACTGGAGAATGTCTGAACCACACATAATTTTTAATGTTGGATTTTCCCCCTTACCAGAGGGAGCTCCCTTATAGAGTACCGTGAAGCCGTTACCGTGGCAACTCCACTGCGCTTCACAGTAGAAGCCACTTTACAGCAGTACGGTACAAGCCATTTTAAGGTACAACAGGCTGTATCTTAACAGAACACACAGCCTCAGGGGTATTAGGGGTGTCTTACCCCCACACTATTTTTTTTCCAGAGAGTGGGTGATCTGTATACCAAGTTTGGGTGAAATTGCTCAAGGCATTTCAGAGTTATGCTGGAACATACAGGGTAAATATATATATAATATGTGTGTGTGTGTGTGTATGGAGGGAGGAGGGAGAGGGGGAGAGGGAGAGGGAGAGAGAGGAGGGAGAGACAGAGACAAGAGACACAAAGACAGAGAGGGACAGAGAGAGAGAGAGACAGACATGTACATGTATATGTATATGTATATTAGTTATAGCAGTTCTTTTGTAAGCATATATGCATTGGACATCCACTGTTTAAAACAAAGCCAGAAACCCAAGAGGAAATTTGAGGATGAGGGCATTCATTATTTAAATAACTCTGACTGGTAAAGATTTCCCCTGCAGTATTTTACACTTGGTATATCATGCTTCTTCTTCACTGTATATTTTTCTCTCTCTTTCTCCCCCTGAAAGTGCTATTCATCCATGCCATCAAAGATTGGCACTTTGAGTTAGATGTCTAAGGAGCAGAAAGCAAACAAAGACAGTTTCTCCCGACGTCTAGTTCCCCGAGCCACGCATCTGTCTTTCTCAAAAAAAGGTACAGGTTTCTTTCCTGCAGGCATGCCTATGATCTATCCCATTTTCATAAAAATTATCTTCTCTGCAGACACATGCACAGAAAATTCAAATCCCTTTTTTATTTTAAAAAAAGACCTCTCTCTTTTTTTCTAGGAAAAAAAAAAAAACACATCCTTCCTTGTTTGTACATACAAACCATCTCATATTTAGTAAGCTTCATTAGAGGAGTAAAAATACCTTCAAGGCAAGCTGAGCTCCGGGTAACTACACAAACACAACCATGCTTCTCCCCCTACCCCCTCCAACCTTCTTCTTGTCAATAGTATGGAATTGTTTGTCATTGCCTTCCTTTGGGAACGACACTGCAAATTTCATCCTGTCCTTCCAAGACATAAATGTGGTTGTAAGCGTCTCCCGTAAAACAAAACAAAATTTTAAATAAGCACCGAGCGCAGAAAACACGATAGTTCTAAATTTGTGTTTAGGAATAACAAATGGCCTCTGGTGCTATTCAGAAAAGCAATTTACAGCCATGTGTTTATTTTCTCATGTTAATTAATGCTCAAGCATATGATCCTTCCACTTTCCAAAAGGAGGCTCCACTTCAGTCATGTTTGGTGTTTGTGTTATTGTTTTCAATTTGCAGACGTCTCTTGATCTCTGAGATAATCATACTAGGTGGATACTCTAATATACTAAGTAGGTACTATAGATAAAGCTTCAATAGGCATTCAATAATTTCTGTTACATTTTTAAAAGTAGGATGAACGTAAAACAGTACAATGCACATAGTGTGGAATGTTCATGGCTTTCTCGACTGTTGAACTATCAGTAATGATTGAAGGGAGAGCTCCATTTTTATAGATAAAATAGCAATAGCACTTAGACTTATATACAGCTTTAGAGTGCTTTACAGCCCTCTCTAAGCAGTTTACAGAATCAGCATATTAGCCCCAACAATCTGGGTGTTTGGCAACTTTAGGAGTTGACAGGGTGCTCACTTTACCCACCTCAGAAGGATGAAAAGCTGAGTCAACCTTGAGCCCCATCAGGATCAAACTCCTGACTATGGGCACAGTTAGGCTGTAATACTGCATTCTGATCACTGTTCTACCGGATAACCAATCTCCCTCTCTCCCTTCCTCTTTCCCTCCCTCCTTCCCACTCTCTCGCTCTCACTCCCTCTCTCTCTCACACACACACACGTTTGAATATGTAAAGTAAGAAGAGATAAATTTTAAAAAAATGTAAAAGTTTTTATAGCACACTGGTGCGTATCTTCCTACTTCTGATTGGTCTTTGGTTTGTGACCTCATCCAATGGAACCATTGCCTTTTGCATGTGAATTTTGGAGAGAGTTGATGGTTATTTAATTAAGAATAGAAAATGCAGATGTCATGCCCAGTTTTATACAATACTAGCCAATAACCTGGCATTGCCCAAGTATTTATTTATTTATAGAGGGGAAATGTCAAGGCCAAACGTAACTTCTAATGTTGGGTTTTCCCTCTTACCAGTGGAAGCCCCCTTGTGGAGTACTGTGAAACCTTTACCATGGCAACTCCACTGAGCTGTACAGTAGAAGCCATTTTATGGCAGTACAGTAGAAGCCATTTGAAAGCACAGCAGGCTGTATCTTAACAGAACACACACTCCAAGGGGTTTTAAAGGTGTCTTACCCCCACAATATTTGTTCCCAGAGAGTGAGTTATCTGCGTACAAGTTTGGTTGAAATTGCTCAAGGTGTTCCATGGAACACATACACACACACACAGATACACACACACATACAAACTAACTTGGCATGTCATTGTCCTTTTTGAATAAAAGCTCCCATTTGGCTGACTGAACACCATGCAGATGCTCTGCAGGAAAATTCTACATTTTTCTTAACAGAGTTCATTGGATTCAATAAAAGATAAATGGCTTTTGATGATTATTTAAAAGGAGGTGAGATTTTTTCTTGCACCTGGGTGGTGTTTCTACAATTCTTTTTACTTGTTCGGAGAGCACCAACCTCTTCGTGTGCAGGAATTCTTTTTACTTCAGTGTATGATTACTTCTCCAACAGTCTCCAGTATCAAAAATTTCTCACACTTCAATTAAAAGGAAATATTTTTTTTTAAAAAAATCCTCCAATTAAGGTTTCTGCAGATTGAGAAGTGTAGAAAGATAAGAACAGTAGGTGAGAGAAAACTTGAGTATAGTTTACTACCTCCAAAAATATAGTGTGCTTCAATCAGAGGTAGTATTTAGCAGGTTCTGACCAGTTCTGGAAAACCGGTAGCAGAAATTTTGAGAACCGGTAAATACCACCTCTGACTGGCCCCATCCCCATCCATTTTTTATTTTTGCACCCCCTTCCCTTTCTTATTGTTAGCCGGGAGTAGGGTGGCATACAAGCCAAATAAACCTAACCTAACCTAACCATCTATTCTCTGCATCCTGAGTCCCAGCCGATCGAGAGGGAATGGGGATTTTGCGGTAACCTTTCCCTGGAGTGGGGAGGGAATGGAGATTTTATAGTATCCTGCCCTTGCCATGCCCCCCCAGCCACGCCCACCAAGCCACAGCATGCCCACCAAGCCACACCACACCAATCAAGCCATGCCTACAGAACTGGTACTAATTTTTTTAAATCCCACCACTGGCTTCAATGTATCATCAAGCATCATTAAGATGCTTCAAAGGACATTAGAATAACAGAGTTGGAAAGGACATTGGAGCTCTTCTAGTCTAATCTGCTCATTTAAGATAAGTGGCTGTCCAGAATCTTCTTAATAGCCTTCAGCAATGGGGCACCCACAACTTCTGAAAGCAAGCTGTCCCACTGGTTAACTGTTCTCACTGCTAGTAAAATTCTCCTTGGTTCTAGGTTGCTTCCCTCCTTGATGAGTTCCCATCCACGGTTTCTTCTCTTGCCTTCTGATGCTTTGAAAAATAGTTTGACCCCCTCTTCTTTGTGGCAGCCCCTCAAATATTGGAATACTCTCATGTCATTCCTAATCATTCTTTTCACTAGACTAGACATACCCAATTCCTACAAGCCAATTCATAAGTTTTACCCTCCAGTCCCCTAATCACCCTTGTTACTCGTCTCTGTACTCTTGTCACTGTCTCATTGTTAAGCACCCTGAGAATAAGGGGACGAAAACCAGAAGCTGATTGGTGAGAGACGGGATGCTTCCCTAGATCAAACCAATAATCTTTCCAGCTCAGCACTTTTAATTTCAACATTTAATTGAACCTCCTGGGAAGTTTAAATGCAGCATACAGTGCAGAAGACTATTATCAGTTCATTTTGTAGACAAATGACACTGCTTTTGAATGTGTATTCTCAGTTCTTCACTTCCATAGCCAAGAGCTACAGATAGATCCATCTTTTAGTGATTTTGCTAATCCACTCCCAAAAACCACCTGTAGTGGCCATTGCAGCACTCCTAGATAGCTTTTAGACTAATTCTTAAACTGGCCTGTTTAATCTATCAATTTAGTTCTCATTAAGGCAAGAAATGACAGAGATGGCAATAAATGACTTCCCCCCTCCCTCTGCAATTACTTATATGCTCAAGCATACAGCTGTTTAGTTGCCGGATATTTCCTTGAAAATGCCAGGCTAACGGAAAACTGACAGAAGAAATACAAATCCCTATAAAAACATTAAATAGACAGAGTAAGCTGGTTTAGTAGTGACATAATAAGCAGCTTCTCCACACATCAAATACTCATTGTGCCTAGCTGGAGTTCAATGCAAATGTGTTGATTTGAGAAGTTCCAATTCTCTACAATAATAATGAAAAAGCTGTTCAGAACCCTAAAATATTATGGGTTTTAATGCTGCTTTTCTTTCTTTGAAATTCCTCAGATGCTGCCTCTGATCAGGAATCTCTGAATGTCCTGAGACATTTCATATGCAGCTGTTATGTACTGAATTTAGAAAAAAATAACCTAATATCAAGATTCAATAAATTGGCCGTTTGGTTAGTTTAAGCCTTGCCTTTTTTTCTTTTCCCAGATGGGCATCTGACATGAACCTAGTCAATTTAACTTGGAACCTCAAAATGTGTGTATTTAGTAGCCAAGTTCAAAAAATTGTGGCAAGGCAAGCACAAAGTAGACTTGCTGAAGTCAATGTGGCTAGTTTAAAATGAGTTGGTTATGTTCCCACATCATATTTATTATCTCTTAGATTCTACCTGTTCTAACCCAGACTTTCTTAGAAAGCAAGAAGCAAAGTCTTGATCTCAACAAAACCTCTTTTATTTACACAACTGTGAATTCCTTTCATTCACAGTAAGTAAGACTTTAGCAAATAGTCTTTCAGAGGAATGTTTATCAACACAAACCTTATCTCATTTAGAACGCTGCCAAATAACTAGTTTCCAAACACAGGGCAAAACAAAACTTGGCACAGAATCTCTTATAATCACAACCAGAACTTTCCAGACCCAATGAACAAATTGTTTCCTGCAAAAGCCCACTCCCCATTCGTTCCTCTTTTGTTTCCTCTGGAAGGGGCCAATCACCTCCAAGATGTGGCTTTACTCTTAATTAGACCCTGCTTTCTTAGTTGTTCTTGTCTTCTGGCAGCTCTGCACATGCACACACTGGGAACAGGCCCCAGCTGTTCTCCCCCCTCACTGCTATCTAGCTCCCTCTTTGCCTCCAATGCAAAGCCCTCATCTCAGCTTTCCTCAACCCCCAGGACTAGCTCATGTTCCTCCCCAACCTCCTCACTGTCTGATTCTGCTGCCAGCTCTGCTGGCTGCCAGTGGGCCACAACACTACCTGCATACCAGTGGTGGGTTTCAAAAATTGTTCGAACCTACTCTGTGGGTGTGGCCTCCTTTGTGGGAGTGGCTTGCCACCCACGTGACCGGATATGAAGTTGCTGACGACACTTGTCAGAACCACCTTAAATTACCTCACACACAGCACTGGCATGCATAAAAATATGATGTAAACTTGTTTTTTAAAAGGCATCTTTAGTTTGCGTTAAAACAACTTCAACACATGCAATGTTCTGATTGGACCACAAACGCAGTAGTCATCCTTACCTTTCACAGAGGCACCGAGTTTTATAAATATGAGCATGATAGTGTAGAATAATCATATCCAAGGTCCAGTGGTGGGTTTCAAAAAATTTTGGAACCTCTTCTGTAGGTGTGGCCTGCTCCACTGGTGGAACCTCTTCTAACAGGTTTGGTAGATTTGACGAACCGGTTCTGCCGAATAGGTGCGAACTGGCAGGAACCCACCTCTGCTGCATACCAACTCTGAAAGATAAGATGAGACCTAATGGTTCTCAGGACAGTTATGTTAACAACCCTTTGGTTTCAAAGCCATGAAGCAGAGGGCAAAAAATTGCCGAAAGGTGGGAAGAAGAAATAGAAGGTTGAAACTGACAAAGATATAAGGGAGAACTGCACCCTTCTGCTAACCCAGGACAATTAACATGTGGCTCCGTTCTACTTTACAATAAAGATTCTTATCTAGTGCCACCAAATTGTGTGTTTGAGAGTGTTTAGCCAGGTTCAAGCCTAGCAGTCAAGTTCAGCTGTGCAAAATTGTCACACGGAGATTTATCACTGAGCCCAGGGAGACTGACACCATCCTTACTTATAACTTGAATTACAAGTTGTATTGATGTTTGTAGTTCAGCAATGTTGGAAGGCAACCTTCAATGTTAAAGAAAGTGTCAGGCTATATGGGATCTTTAAATGTTTTGAAAACAATGTTGTCGGACCCTCCAGATATTATTTTATGAAGCACTGATTCAACAAAGACCACAATAGGCTTCATTTGCTCAAGACAAGATACCAGCAAAAACATTTCCACTTAAAAAGAAACAATTAAAGCAAAGGTAGAATGACAAATATGCAGAAAGATATGATAGAGGATTAATAGATGGATGAATAATAGATAAATAATAGAAGATGATAGATAGATAGATAGATAGATAGATAGATAGATAGATGATAGATAGATAGATAGATAGATAGATAGATAGATAGAGAGAGAGAGAGAAATAGATAGATAGATAGATAGATAGATAGATAGATAGATAGATAGGTAGGTAGGTAGGTAGGTAGGTAGGTAGGTAGGTAGGTAGGTAGGCAGGCAGGCAGGCAGGCAGGCAGGCAGGCAGGCAGGCAGGCAGGCAGGCAGGCAGGTAGGCAGAGGATGGAGGGATGGAAGGGAATTGATTACAACAATGTCTTATGTCTGTCTGAACATTCCCTGGCATGTTTATAATTAATTATTTACCAAATTCTTCTTTGCAGGGGTGATACAGTATGCATCTCACTCAGCATTAAAAGCACCATTTAAAAAAGAAGGAAAAAAACCCCACTTTGATAGTCCATCTGTAGCTGGATATATTCATCATCAAGAATAAAGTACCGATGAGTCTTCCTGATTATGGATTTTCTAAGTACGCAAATTTCAGACCATGCATTAAGCCCCAACAGTTGCTGTGCTCTGAGGATTTTGTAGTGTTGAAGAGTAAGGAGGTAACATGTGAACTGATGGAGTGCTATCTTCCTCTTCATTGACAAAATCATAAATGATGCACTTCCAAGATTCCTAAGGGGGGAAGAAAACTGTTCAGTGATTGAAAATAGAGCTTTAATGTCTTGTCCTTGGACTTTATGGTTGGTGTTATATAAGCAGTGGACTCCCAAAGACTCCCAATATATCATAGCAGAAGCCTGAAGTCCTTAACATTGATACCCAGTTGTTTTGATGCCTGCTTCCTGCATCTCCAGACTTTTAAAAAATCAATTTGTAAAGGAAGTTAGTGCATGCAACCTGTTGTGAAGTTCTACTTCCAGTCCTAACTTTATTTCCAAGAATACTTTTGAACCCCACTGAAAAATGGGAATTTCACAAACTTCTTTTTGAACTTCAGAATTCAGTTTCAGTGTGGAGCAAGTCATTCAATCTTCACTTTTAAAATGCTTATATATATTTCCTGGAAAGAAATATCTTGCTAGGCTATTGGGCCTAAAGTTCTTTAATAATTTCAATAGTCAGTTTATGGAAATATAATTACCAACAGAAGGAATGACAGCAACAAATTCACATGACTTTAAAAATAGAAGTTATCAATACCTGAGACTGATTTGAGACGTAAGTATGGTACGTCTTCATATAACTGAAGAACATAGAATAACAGAATTGGAGGGGACCATGGAGGTCATCTAGCCCAACTCCCTGCTCAAGCAGCAGAGTCTATACTAGGGGTGTACCAAACTCAGTTTCATTGAGGCCCGCATCAGGATTGTGTTTGATCTTGGGGGGGCTAGTGTCGGCATGGCCAGGGTGGGTATGGCCAGCTCGATGTCACTCGTGTCAGGGATCCCTGTGCTGACCTGAGCACTCTGCCTGAGAAAATGGGCTCCTAAACTCCGTTTTCAGGGGTGATGACCTCCTGCAACCCTCTGCCGGAGAAAATGGAGCTCCATTTTCCCTTCTGAGCTCCATTTTCATTGGTTGAGGTGCCACGGGCCAGCCTTTTCCTGTTTCCAGGGTAGCCCAGTGAGCCAGATCTAAGCACTCAGCAGGGAAAATTTCTGAATTGTAACAACTGAGCTCATACATTGTGCTATGCCAACCATATTGTTTTTTTAAATGTTTTATTAGTTTTTTTGTTTTTAAATATACCTCAATATCAATACATGAACAGTGTGGTCCCTAGGTATAATTCGTTTTGTTGATGTCATACAAGCATCAATAATGATAATTATAATAATTGTTATATTACTCAAACTTATATAATCCTAGTATTAATATACATGTTTTAATGCCAATAATGTAAGCATACATGGTAATACCATCTTTCACCCTCTAATCTTTTCCATCAAATTATTAATTCTATTCTACTCTACTCTACTCTACTCTACTCTACTCTACTCTACTCTACTCTACTCTACTCTACTCTACTCTACTCTACTCTACTCTACTCTACTCTACTCTACTCTTTTCCATCAAATTATTAATTCAATTCTACTCTACTCTACTCTACTCTACTCTACTCTACTCTACTCTACTCTACTCTACTCTACTCTACCCTACCCTACTCTACTCTACTCTACTCTACTCTACTCTACTCTATAAAAAGAGAAAATAAATTATATCTGCTAATATTCCCCCTATTTCTTATTTCTACCTCTAGTGAGCTGTCAAATACATCTTGGTGGCCAACGTGGTAAGCTATTCTGTCCCATTACATCTTTTCTGGTGTCAAATGATGCTTGATCTATATTATTTGGGGAAGTGAATTCTTTCACCATTGGGTGACCCCATTGCTAAAAGCTAAGTCTAAAACTGTTAGAATATACATTTTTGGTGCTAGAATCCTAGATTATCTTTATTTATGTTGTCTTTGTGAGCATCATGCAAATCTAATTTCTTATCAGCAATATGCACACTTTTATGGGTATACCCATTTCCTTTTTTACACATTCTCAAGTGTTATTTAAACCACTAAAATGTGCTATGAAATTGAGAGGAAAAAAATGTGAATTTTAAAATCACCTTATGGTTTTCTTAATATATTTGACTAAACGTTTGATCTGTGGAAAAGTTTGCATTAAACTGTGAACCAAGTTAATTTTCTCTGATCCTTAATTACTACTTATACACCTTATTAAGGTTAATTATTTTCTCATTTTCACACTTAGGCAAACTGCTTTTTTAAAAATTTTATTAGGAAAGATTAGATCTTCAAAATGTTGGGGGGGGGAAGAGTCATGTAGAACGAGCTGAGAGCTGCCATTTTAGCAATCTGTACTTTTTAAAAAAGGTTGGCAGTTTGGCGGTTCGAATCCCTAGCACCACGTAACAGAGTGAGCTCCCATTACTTGTCCCAGCTACTGTCAACCTAGCAGTTCCAAAGCATGTAAAAAAACGCAAGTAGAAAAATAGGGAGCACCTTTGGTGGGAAGATAACAGCGTTCTGTGCGCCTTTGGCATTTAGTCATGCCAGAGATGTCTTCGGACAGTGTTGGCTCTTCGGCTTTGAAATGGAGATGAGCACCGCCCCCTAGAGTCAGGAATGACTAGCACATATACGCAAGAGGAACCTTTACCTTTACCTTACTTTTAAACAGGAAAGGAAAAATGGAACCTGCTGTTTATGGAACATTTTTAGTTTGCACGTGATGAGGGAATTGGGACAAATGGAGGAGGCCAGCAAAATATCTTTCTATTTGACCTCCATGGTTCTCCAGATGGCCTCATTTGGCCTTTTCAAGGGGGGAAAAAACATGCAGTAACAGGGATTCCTTTTCCTACTAATGAATTTTCCACAAGTTAAGCAATTCAGAACAGAATATGATGACTTGTAGACATGAACAGAACTGCTTGCTGATTTAATTAGCACTCCAGCTGTTGAAAACTGTTCATACAAATATGTGGATAGAACACTTGCAGCAAATGTTCCATACATATTTTCCGCAATTAACAAAATCGCTTCTAGCAGTACAACATTGTTTGTAGGCTCTGATTCACAGTTCTGGGACTTTAGGAAAATCTGCGATTGAGCTGGTGGAAAATTCATTTCGAAAAGAACAGTGGTGGAGAACTGCATGTATCTTCAGATGCTTCACAGATGAACCTTATTGAAACACTTAGATTCTCATTTATAGTATCAGTCCCTCTCATACCAGATGTTGAAGAGAACTGTTCTATAACTCACCCTGTTTTAAACATTTTTAAGGGGACAGCTTAAAAGGGTATAACATAGTGGGTATAATTGTGAACTTCATAATTGCCACAAGCATTTTTTTTTACCATCCTTCCTACCTCTCTCCCCAACAGAAAGCATTTTATACCTAACCAAAATATCAGGAGAAAAAAGTGAAGGTGGGTCAGATAACCTTACATGTTTATTTAGTCAAAAGCAGAAAAGATCAAAGCAAGCTTGGTTAATGGTACCTTGTTATGCATTTATAAACAAAGTTTTACTTCCTTGTGCTACTTCTTCATGAAATACAGGTAGTCCTCAACTTACATCACATCATTTAGTTACCCTTTGACTGTTACAATAACATGAAAAAATGGACTGATGGCTGTTTTTCTCACTTATGACCTGTGTTTTTTTTACTACCAGTTCTATGGGTGTAGCTTGATGGGCGTGATGTAGCTTATTGTAGCACTTTAAATTTTTTAATCAACTGCGCACTTATTTTAGTTTCTTTCTTTTCTTTCATCTTTTTCTTCTCTCTTTGTATGGGATATGTATGAGATACGTATGAGATGAATGAATGTCCCACTTTTTATTATTATATTGTTGTAAATTTTTGTGTTTTTTAACTTCTACGTGGGGACTGTCTGGGGGAGTGCATGGGTATGTATGATTCGGAGGACCTGCCGGGAGATGCGGGGGCCATGGGGGTGGTTGAGGGGACCAGAGACACGGGAGAGGGTCGGGGTATTACGGTCGTAACAGGGAGGGGCAGATACGGCGGGGACTTTAGGGCAGGCCATTACCGGGGAAGGAGGGTTCGCTACATTACAGAGATCCCTCCTTCCGGCCCTATGAGTACCACTCCGAGACCAGATGGCGCAAGTGATCAGGACCCTGGGCTCAGGCTGTTGTCGCTAAATGCCAGGTCTGTGGTACATAAAGCTCCTCTCGTCCGGGACTTAATTTTAGACAAGAGGGCAGACCTGGCATGTATTACTGAAACCTGGCTGGGCCCAGAGGGAGGAGTCCCCCTGGTAGAACTGTGCCCAGAAGGATTTCAGGTGCTACACCAGCCGAGAGCCCAGGGAAGGGGTGGGGGTGTGGCCGTCGTTATCCGGGAGTCGTTAGTTCCTCGTAGGGTCCCTGCTCCGGAGCTTGTCGGGTGTGAGTCTCTGCTGATAAAGTTGGACCTCAAGGGTCAAGTGGGTTTGCTGTTAACGTACCTGCCTCCCAACAGCGTTGCAGCAGCCCTCCCCTCGCTCCTCGAGTCGGTAGCCGAGCTGGCAATTGAGTTCCCTAGGTTGATGGTCCTGGGGGACTTTAATTTGCCATCGCTCGGTGAAAACTCTGATGGGGCGCAGGAGTTCATGGCTTCCATGACAGCCATGGGCTTGACCCAAGTAATTCGGGGCCCAACCCATTCGGTGGGTCACATGCTCGACCTCGTATTCCTCTCGGAGCAGTGGATTTGTGATCTTGGTCTGAGGGGTAATGACATCATACCCCTGTCGTGGTCAGACCACTGCCTACTGAGGCTCGACTTCCGGAGACCAAACCCCCACTGTAGGGAGGAGGAACCGACCAGGTGGTTCCGCCCCAGGCGACTTATGGAACCATTAAGGTTCCAGACGGAGCTTGGGGTTATTCCTGATACTTTCGCCCACAGTCCGGTAGAGACTCTGGTTGCTGCTTGGTACTCAGCAGCATCGGAGGCCCTCGACCGGATTGCGCCACTACGGCCCCTCCGAGGCGGCGGATCCCGGAGACCTCCTTGGTTTACCGAGGAACTCCGGGAGATGAAGCACCGGAGGAGATGCCTAGAGCACCGATGGAGGTCCGATAAGTCCGAATCGAACCGAGCAATGGTAACCACCTGCACCAAGGAATACACCAGGGCACTTAGGGCAGCGAAAAGATCTCACATAGCCACCTTGGTTGCGTCCGCTGAGTCCCGCCCAGCCGCCCTGTTTAGGATAACCCGCTCCCTATTAAATAAAAGGGAAGCGGGGGAACCCTTGCAGGGCAGAGCTGAGGATTATGCCCAATTCTTAGCGGACAAAATTGCTCAGTTTCGGTCGGACTTGGACTCCATCCCCGCAGTTCCAGCCGAGGCACAAGAGGATCAAGTAGAACATCTCTGGGTTGAGTTTCAGGATGTTACCCCCGGGGATGTGGACAAGGCCATGAGGGCTGTAAGTGCCTCCACCTGTGTACTGGATCCGTGTCCCTCATGGCTGGTTACTAACAGCAGTGAGGTGACACGAGGCTGGATCCAGGCGGTTGTGACCGCCTCTCTTCGGGAGGGGAACTTCCCCGCCGCACTGAAAGCGACGGTGGTGAGACCCCTCCTAAAGAAGCCATCTTTGGATCCAGCTGTTCTTAATAACTATCGCCCAGTCTCCAACCTTCCCTTCCTTGGGAAGGTTGTTGAGAAGGTGGTGGCCTTCCAGCTCCAACGGTCCTTGGAGGAAGCAAACTATCTCGACCCCTTCCAGTCAGGCTTCAGACCCGGTTACAGCACAGAAACCGCTTTGGTCGCATTGACCGATGATCTCTGGAGGGCCAGAGATGGAGGACATTCCTCCATCCTGGTCCTCCTTGACCTCTCAGCGGCTTTCGATACCATCGACCATGGTATCCTTCTGCGACGACTGCGGGAGGTGGGAGTGGGAGGCACCGTGTTGCGGTGGTTCTCCTCCTACCTCTCAGACAGGTCGCAGTCGGTGTTAGTGGGGGGGCAGAGATCGTCCCCTAGGCCCCTAACTTATGGGGTGCCTCAGGGCTCGGTCCTATCCCCCCTACTATTCAACATCTACATGAAACCGCTGGGAGAGATCATCCGCAGGCACGGGATCAGATACCATCAATATGCGGACGATACTCAACTGTATCTGTCCGCCCCGTGCCAACTCAATGAAGCGGCAGACGTGGTGAACCGAGGCCTTGAAGCCGTTATGGACTGGATGAGGGTTAACAAGCTTGTGCTCAACCCAGAAAAGACCGAGTGGCTGTTGTGTTTCCCTCCCAAAGATTCCACCAATATTCCATCTCTCAGGCTGGGGGGTCAAATTCTATACCCCTCAGAGAGGGTTCGCAACTTGGGAGTCCTCCTGGATCCACAGCTATCGTTTGACCACCACTTAACGGCTGTGACCAGGGGGGCATTTGCCCAGGTTCGCCTGGTGCGCCAGTTGCGACCCTACCTGAATCGGGAGGCTCTCACAACAGTCACCCGGGCCCTTGTGACCTCTAGGCTGGAATACTGCAATGTGCTCTACATGGGGCTGCCCTTGAAGAGCATCCGGCGACTTCAGCTAGTACAGAACGCGGCCGCGCGAGTGATTGTGGGTGCACCTCGGTTCACCCACATAACACCTATCCTCCGCGAGCTGCGCTGGCTACCTGTCGAGCTCCGGATGCGCTTCAAGGTGCTATTAGTCACCCATAAAGCCCTCCATGGTAGTGGATCTGGATACTTGAGAGACCGCCTTCTGCCAATTACCTCCCTGCGACCAATAAGATCACATAGATTAGGCCTCCTCCGTATTCCATCGGCCAGCCAATGCCGGCTGGCAACTACAAGGAGGAGGGCCTTCTCAGTAGTAGCCCCGACCCTTTGGAACGAGCTCCCCGTGGAGATTCGTACCCTCTCCACCGTCCAGGCCTTCCGCACAGCCCTTAAGAACTGGCTAGCCCGTCAGGCCTGGGGACAAGGATAGCCGCCCCTCCCGAATGATGAATGTATGTTGCTTACTATTTTATTATATGTTTCTATGTCAATGTCTGTATTTTCCCCCTCCCTGGTTTTATGTGAGCCGCCCTGAGTCCCCTCAGGGAAAAGGGCGGCCTACAAATATTAATAAATCTCTCTAAAATCTCTTTATTGGGCATGGCAGGGGAAGGATATTGTAAAATCTCCATTCCCTCCCCACTCCAGGGGAAGGTTACTGCAAAATTCCCATTTCTTCCTGATCAGCTGGGACTCGGGAGGCAGAGAATAGATGGGGGCGGGGCCAGCCAGAGGTGGTATTTACCAGTTCTCTGAACTACTCAAAGTTTCCGCTACTAATTCTCCAGAACTGGTCAGAACCTGCTGAATACCATCTCTGCTTATGACCATTGCAGCATCCCCATGATCACGTGATCAAAATTCAAACACTTGGCAATTGATTCATATTTATAACGTTTGCAGTGTCGTGTGATTTCCTTTTGCAACCTTCCGACAAGCAAAGTCAATGGGAAGCCAGATTCACTGTGCCACCGAGTTACTAACTTAACAACTACAGTGATTCACTTAACAACAACGGTGGCAGGAAAGATCATAAAATGGGGTGACGTTCGCTTAACTGTCTTGCTTAGCAACAAAAATGATGGGCTCAATTGATGTCGTAAGTCGAGGACTACCAACACACCGATTCCCAAATTATTATTTTTTTAAAAGAAATGGCTTCCACTATGCCAGGAAGCATGTTCTTTTGCAATGAAGTGCCATCTGAACGAGCCAAAATGTGCAATTGCTAGAGAAACATTTGTTTAATTTATTTACGATATAAACCAGCATACTTTTGAATATTTAATAGTGAATCTTAAAATAAGGACAGCATTGCCCCTGGGAGTAGCAAGGTATGATAATCAGTTATCCCTAGGAGGGAGATTATATGGGGGGGGGGGAGAAAAGGAAAAAGAAACCCCCACTTGGAATAAATGCAGCTGCTAAAAGTCAGAGGGAAGAAGCAAAATTAGTCCGGAAGACCAGATTCTCCTGCTTGAAATACCCCAGTTGGAGAGATTGGTGGGGGAAGACAGGAGTTCCCAGACCTTATAAATTCTTCCTCTGCCTGGCATGCCAAATTAGGTCATTAGGAGCTGGGGTATGCTGATTTATTGCTTGCTTGAGCTTTGCTCATCCGACTAAGCACTCAAAGCCAGTGCCGAGAAACTGATTGTTTTAAGTCTTTACCCTCAATGAAACTGTCATTGATGAAACAAGCTGGAGCTTTTCAAAACAATTGGTCAAATTCTAAAATAGTCATGAACACTCCAGGGCTTCCATTAGTCCCTTTTTTTAAAGTCACCTACTTTTCTCCAGTCCCAGCAATTACTATTCCAAACATAGGAAGCTGATTCAGAACAGTCTATGCTGATGGGCAAGTAGCTTTCCAGGGATTCTAGAAAAGTCTTTTCATCACCCCCAACTTTTCTTCGTCGTGCCAAATATATTTTAGATAAGATCTAGAGCTTCTAAATTAAGAAAGGCTCCGTGGCTAAGATGCTGAGCTTGTAGATCAGAAAGGTCGGCAGTTCGGCGGTTCGAATCCCTAGTGCCACATAATGGAGTGAGCTCCTGTTACTTGTCCCAGCTTCTGCTAACCTAGCAGTTAGAAAGCATGTAAAAATGCAAGTAGAAAATTAGGAACCATCTTTGGTGGGAAGGTAATAGTATACCATGCACCTTTGGCATTTAGTCATGCTGACCACATGATCACAGAGACATCTTCGGACAATGCTGGTTTTCAGCTTGAAATGGAGATGAGCACCATCCCGTCCTCAAATATGGAACACTGCTATCATGTCTCCCCTGGTCCTTCTCTTCACTAGACTAGCCATGCCCAGTTCCTGTAACTGTTCTTCATATGTTTAGTCCCCAGTCCCTTAAACCCACCATCCTGGGCCCAATGTTTGGGAAGCCAGGCTCTGCCTGTCACAAGCCAAGACAAAGGGTGAGTGATTGAGGAGTAACACCTCCTTAAGAAACCTTGACTCAGCTGGCCCAGCTGGTAGCTCCTCGTAAGGGCCCCTTTTCAGGGTTACAGGAGAAGATGGTCAACGATTTTGAAGGCGGAAGAGGGCTCTACGCCCCAATGGCAGATAAAGCGGCAGAACCAATTTCTAAAAGAAGGGAAACTCTGATTACAAACCTCCATTGCCTTGTGGCTATATCCACTACTTGCAAAGGCTTCAGAAGTCAACTTTGAGGCAAAATCCGGAGCTGGAGTCCCCGAAGCAGTTCGCGACTGTGTACAACCACGTTCTGGTAACTCCTGCAATGCAGTTGAAACCAATCATATTGGCTCTGCCATTCCATTGGACTATTTCAGTGATGCTTGGGTAACAGTTTATCCTCCATATTAATCTACCCAGGCCTCATGCTCTGGAGAGGACATTCCAGCTTTACCTCTTTCCAGAGCACGATACCATAGTCTTTTGAGACTGATGGATGCCAATGTGTCTCCTAATGATCCTGGTTGCTCTCCTCTGCATTTTTTTTAGAATCTCAATGTCTTTTTTTATTTAGATGATAGAGTTAGAAGGCTTGGTCAAGATGTTTCCACAGGTTTAAAAGATTGACTCCATTGCAGGTTACTATTGATGGAAACTTCTGATTTGTAAGGTTTAGCAATATAACAGCTACCAGGTACATTTCAGAAGTACAAAGCACACAGAATAAGCCATGCTTGAACATGGACTCTTTATGTGACTAATAAGGATCATACCTCTTACTGTATTCTACATGATACCACACCAGGAATGATCCAGTCCTATCAAAGTGTGGAAAATGTTGCGAGTTATGCAAAATCTTCTCCCCACCCCTAGAGAACCAAACTATTAAATTTATTTCCCCCATATTATCACCCATTATGTTAAGAGTGAGGTGGAAACAGCATAATGGCTTCATGTAGTATTAATGTGCTAATGGATGCTAGACGGCATATTCTATCATTCAGACGACATAGCGCACCATTTCATCTTTAATGGGATAGAATGTGCATTATGGGGAAGCTCCAATTTGTAGATTGGTACTTATAGGTGGGAGGGTGCTCTGTACTTCTGGGCTGCACAGTCTGGTCCTGTTCTGTAAAAGTAGCAAAGCAAGAGAAAGAATTTATCATTCTTCTCTTTGAAAGTTTGTAATTTCAGAATTAATTGTTTTGGACTTCTAAGATGGTAAGAGTTAGGGGCAATGAAACTTTCATTCCATGCCAGTTCCAATTTGGGTCGATCAGCGGGACGAGAGATTTTGTCTATCAAGCTTTTTGACAGCTTCAGTTTTGCTACCTGAGGGATAGGGAGGTGGGATTTGAGATAGAGGGGATTCTGTAGCCAAAACAAAATATTTTCTCTTGGGAACCAAAGACATTCTCACACCTGGTCAAAGGAAGGCAGAATGATGCTACCCAGTTGCCACACTGCACCATGATTGGATCATGTGACCAATTGTTTTGAGAAAGTAGAAAAACTTTTACTTTTAATTAGGTGAAAACCACGGCAGTCTTCAGAGTTGGTTTTCACAACATCTGTGCCAATATGATATTTCCAATAAAGCTATTCTTTGAGGAATCTGTGGGGCTTGGAGTTTTGTTTGATATGGATTTACTACCATTTTATAAGGCCTTGGTAAGGCCACACTTGGAATATTGCATTCAGTTTTGGTCGCCACAATATAAAAAAGATGTGGAGACTCTAGAAAGAGTGCAGAGAAGAGCAACAAAGATGATTAGGGGACTGAAGGCTAAAACACATGAAGAATGGTTGCAAGAACTGGTTATGTCTAGTTTAATGAAAAGAAGGAGTAGGAGAGACATGATAGCACTGTTCCAGTATCTCAGGGGCTGCCATAAAGAAGAGGGAGTCAAGCTATTCTCCAAAGCATCTGGGGCTAGGGCAAGAAGCAATGGGTGGAAACTAATCAAGGAGAGAAGCAACTTAGAACTAAGGAGAAATTTCCTGACAGTTAGAAGAATTAATCAGTGGAACAACCTACCTCCAGAAGTTGTGAATGCTCCAACACTGAGAATTTTTAAGAAGATGTTGGATAACCATTTGTCTGAAGTGGTGTAGGGTTTCCTGCCTATACAGGGGGTTGGACTAGAAGACCTCCAGGGTCCCTTTCTATTCTATTCTATTCTATTTTATCATTCATGTTTCTTTCTTTCTTTCTTCCTTCCTTCCTTCCTTCCTTCCTTCCTTCCTTCCTTCCTTCCTTCCTTCCTTCCTTCCTTCCTTTCTTTCTTTCTTTCCAAAATCAAGTTAGGTTTTAAGCCAGACTGTCTGGGAGTGAAATTCCAAAACCAATTGCAGATTTGTCTATTAGTGAATAAAAGATGAAAGATGAAAGAAAAAGAATAAGGGAACATCTCTCTAGTGTTTCATAAATGGATCTAAATGCACTTTTAGCAAAGTTTATTTTCCTCTTCCAGACCTTGCCCGAAGGCTTATTTTTAGATCTGAGATGTTTTACTGATTTTTCATGCCAGTTTGCAGTAAATCCAGCACCTGCCACTTAGCTACATTTTTTTTAAAAAAAGAAAAAGAAAAGAAAAAAAGCCAACATCTTCTTGGTTAAAGTGTATAAATAAATAAATACCTAACCTGTTCGCATTCCCTTCCCCACTAAGTACTAAAATATCATCAATGGCACGTTCTTTCTGGGAATCTCCTATTTATTACATAATGTCTCAATTGATAATAGGGTTGTTGTTTTTTTTGACCCAAGGAAATGAATCCATTGATCGGCATCTTCAAAGTTTCAGGCATATACAGTCCCGTGTATGGATAGTCATTGACATTTAGTGACCGTACAAACTTACGAAGGCACCAGTCGTGGGATTTAAATAATTTAACAACCAGTTCTCTGCCCTAATGACCAGCTGGGGAGGCAGGGATTGGTGGTCATGTGACTGTGTGGGCATGGACAACTCAACATCACGCAGGTTGATGGGTGCTTCGCCTTAGCTGTTACAATGTAATAAGTGGTTAACCGGAGAGGCAGTTTCTGTAAGCAGGGCAATAATGGTGAAACTAGAAACAACCCCATAATGTTTCCTTCCTGCCTTCCTTACAGGATTAGCCTGTAAAGTGGAAAAACACAGAATGAGATTTCTTCCAACAACCTGATCTCTGAACTGCTTAGAAAGTTAACAATCGGTTCTCCCAAATAGGTGCAAACTGGCTGAATTCCACCACGAGAGGGCACTGAAAAAAGTGACTTATGATTATTTTTCACACTTAATGATCATTGTGGCATCCCCATGGTCATGTGATCAAATTGAGACACTTGGCAACTGACTCATATTTATGTTGGTTGTAGGGTCCCGGGGAAGCCTCGTTCACTTACCTGTCTTAGTAACTTAGCAAAGGTAAAGGTTCCCCTCGCACATATGGGCTAGTCATTCCCACCTCTAGGGGGCAGTACTCCTTTCCATTTCAAAGCTGAAAAGCCAGCACAGTCCAAAGACATCTCTGTGGTCATGTGGCTGGCATGACTAAACACCAAAGGCACACGGAACACTGTTACCTTCCCACCAAAGGTGGTCCCTATTTTTCTCCTTGCATTTTTACATGCTTTGGAACTGCTAGGTTGGTAGAAGCTAGGACATGTAATGGGAGCTCACTCCATTATGTGGTGCTAGGGATTCGAACCGCCAAACTGCCGACTTTTCTGATTGACTGAGCCACCACATCACTTCAAGAAAGATCATAAAATGAGACAAAAGTCCCTTAAGCGAATGCCTCAGCAGCAGAAATGTTGGGATCAGTTATGGTCATAAATCAAGGACTTATATATAAATAGATATCTGTTGTTACCCAAACCAACTAAAAACATATTAAGCTTTTAATAACATGGGAGAGAAACTTTGGTTATGAGATTGAAATGGGCAAATGGTGGGATCTATGGAGTAAGACTATTAAACTTACAATATCTACAGCATTTAAAGAAAACATATACAAGATGGCTTATAGATGGCACCTCCCCCCAACGAGGTTAGCCAAAATGTTTCCTGGGTTATTTCCACTGTGTTGGAAATGTGGAAGAAGGGATGGCACATTCTACCATATTTGGTGGTCTTGTACTGAGGCCACAAAATACTGGAGAAGAATTCAAAAATGGCTAAAAGAGGTTACTGGGGCAAGCATGGAATGGAAACCCGAGAATTTTTTACTAAGCATACAACCAGAAAACATGAGGAAATCTATATGGTATTTGATCCTACATATAATTGTGGCTGCAAGAATAACCTATGCACAATTTTGGAAATCTACTACCATACCGCCGGAAGATGCCATAATTAAAAAGATCTACGAATGTGCAGAAATGGACAGAATGACGGGTTGGCTGAGGGACAAAGGAGAAACAGAACATTATCTTAGCTGGAACCTATGGTATATGTGGGCGACAAGGAGAACAGCAGGGACTTAAAACGGGGAAAGTTAAATAGCAGTTGTTAACAATGGGAACTAAATGTGAACATGGGTATTGTAATAGATCCCTGAACTTTGTAACGAGAAGATGTTGCTTAGAGACTAAACAGTGAGGAAGGAAAAAAAAAAGTTAGGCTGTGAATAACTGTCACCGCGGGGGGGAGGGGGGGTTATATGTTTAAAACTATATTTGTATTTGTATGTTTTATCCTTAAAAAATGTATAACTAATAAAGACTATTTAAAAAAAAACATATTAAGCATCTCCCTTGCCCGGCTTTGTCTTTTGAACATATGGGTCAATGAGAAACAATTAGTAGGTTTGTAATGTGTATGTATTTTAAAGAAATAAATCCTGCAAACCTTAATGGTGTCAGATCAATAATATCACTATTGCAAGTCAAATGCTCCTACACATATATTATTAAGGGCTTTCAGCGGATTGAAGCCCTCTCTTTCAGAATGGACAGCCGATCAGTGAGCCATCACTGCCATAAAATTACTAATGGAAGCAAGTTTCCAAAAACAGAACATGGGTAGCTGTGTGTCTGTTTTAAAGCAGTCCGTGTGTCTTTAAAAAGAGGGAGGGGAGATTTATAAGCCAATAGATTTATGACTGGACACCCATCACAGTTGGTAGCAAGTGCAAGTCAGCAAAATTCATGGAAGCATCTGTGCTGCCCAGTGAATCTTCAGGGACCAGCAGCATGGGAATCGAAGAGGAAAGAAGCATCCGCAGCTATTAGAGGGTATAATTCACTAAGACCGAAGGCAGTTGCTCCAGTAGCTGTTTAGAACGGCGAGGTTTTCCTGTGGAATCTTCTGTGACTCAAAGAAAGATAATGATAGCTCGGAGAACTTGTTAGAGAAGTGCCTGAAGGGATCCTTTAATGATTCTTCATCTACCTTATTGCATTTTAAGTAGATTGTGAGCCAACCCAGAAAAGCAGACAGGATATAAATACTTCAAATAAATGTATAAAACATTGTAACTATCATTTTGTTGGGAAAAAAGAAACCCACATCTATGCAGTGTCATGTTCAATTAAGCCAACTCCCAGCTGAAAGTTAAAGGTGGACCAAGGATATCAAGCTGGGGCTACCTGTCACCTCGCATTATATTAAAAAAATTCCCAAAATAAAATAAATGCTAGAAAAAGGCAGTTGCACATTATACATCACTTTCCAAGAATAACACTTTGCTATTTCTGCCAAAAAGCCCACAAGGGACATGTCAATTGAGTTGAGAGGAGCTTGACTTGAAGTCTTTACTTTTGCATAAAATGAAATTGCATTTTGACTCCCATCTATTTTTTTCACACAAATGCTACGATTGCATAATGTCATGATAGAATAATTCTAATGTGCTGTGTTGTGTTGCATGTGTTTGTGTATGTGAAGGCACACACATGCCTTTAAGTCTTGGTGACTTCCTGGACTTGACTCCTTCAGGTATTTTTAAATAAGATATCAGAAGTGGTTTGCTATTTTCTCCTTCCTAGGGTTGAGAAACAGTGACTGGCCCAAGGTTATCCAATTGTGTCTAAGGCAGGACTAAAGGTAAAGGTTCCCCTCACACATACTGCATGTTCTAGTCATTCCTGACTTTAGGGGGTGGTGCTCATCTCCATTTCAAAGCCGAAAATTCAGCACTGGCCGACATGACTAAATACCGAAGGTGCACAGAACACTGTTACCTTCCCATCAAAGGTGGTCCCTATTTTTCTACTTGCATATTTTACATGCTTTCGAATTACTAGGTTGGCAGAAGCTGGAACAAATAAAGGGAGCTCACTCTGTTACGTGGCACTAGGAATTTGAATGTCCAAACTGCCAACCTTTCTGATCGACAAGCTCAGTGTCTTAGCCACTGAGCCACCACATCCCTAAGATAGGACTAGGACTCACATTATTTTGGTTTCTGCCCTAGTGTCTTAAGTATTGCAACAAACTGGCTTTTTTTCTAGTGCAATTAAACTCTTAGTAATCAGTACTTTGGTTGAAATGTTTGAATTGCCTTATAGTGGGTGCTAGGGAGGTTTTCTCTCCCTATAGCAATAGCAATAGCAGTTAGACTTATATACCGCTTCATAGGGCTTTCAGCCCTCTCTAAGCGGTTTACAGAGTGAGCATGTTGCCCCCAACAACAATCTGGGTCCTCATTTTACCCACCTCGGAAGGATGGAAGGCTGAGTCAACCCTGAGCCAGTGAGATTTGAACAGCCGAACTGCAGAACTGCAGTCAGCTGAAGTAGCCTGCAGTGCTGCATTTAACCACTGCGCCACCTCGGCTCTCCCTAATCTTGGTAGATGCTGAATCCCATTCTGTAGTCCTTTCCTGATGGAAAGTTGTAGCTTAATTATTGTGCTAAGACATGTCACACATACATCCAACATGGAACATGGAATACAGAAGAATAGGATTTAACTTGCACAAAAGCAAACACAATTGTTCAAGAATTCAGTATCTAGGCTTCCTCTTCATACCTACAAGCATACCCAGAGAGATGCATGCTCTTGCAGCAAAACTATTAGGAAATCTGCCTCTTCTACTGATTATAATATATTTCTGAAATATACCTTGAGGTATGCAATGAACCCAAACAAGTACAAAATAATAACAATTTTTTTACCACACAAACAAGTTGTTCAAAACTACTTTTTTTTCCCTTCAGTAAAGTTCTCAGTCATTTGTAAAATGTGTTACAAGCTCAGTGAAGGAATCAATATGATAGAACAGGACACAATTATTTAACATTCTGAATCATGAGATTTGTGCTAAACCTACATTTTGCAGAGGCACAAATATTGTTAATGAGCTGGAAATTATCCAGCTGTTTCTAAAATCTGCCTGTGCTCCTTGATTCAATAGCTTGTTGCAAAAATGAATTCCAGGAGGTGATTCTGCGCTGTCTAAAATTATCTCTGTTATTTATTCTGTTTGTTGGCAACTTACTCTGCCAATTTGTATTTTCAATACAAGACAAAGTCGAAAGGAAACAAGCAGCCTTGATGTCTTAAACAGCTCTGGACTTCTTCTAGAAAGTAAAGTTCACAGCATAATTCAGCATGTACGATGCCAATGCAAGGCTAAAAACTAATTTCTTGGGCATCTAACATGAGATCAGTAAAATACGCTATTGTTAGAAACATGACCATATAAAAAAATGCAGATATCAGTGACCTGAAGGTCTGCTATAGCTTAGAAAGCTCCTGCCAAAGACCTCAATAATATCCAAGTAACACAGAAATTTAAGAGGACCAAGAAGTCATCTAGCTAAAATAAGAGCAACCCGATTCCCTACTGATGATGTTATCTTGTTTGGGAAATGAAACATCCCAAGAAAACAACGAAGTTCAGAGACCCACTTAGCTAGAATTTATAATCAGTGAGTCGCTGAAAGAGGAAGAGGAAGAAAGTGTCATTTCTAATATATTGTATAGTCTCTCTGTCTCTGTCTCACTCTATCTCTCTGTCTCTTTTTCTCCACGTGGCAAAGGGTGTTGGGTAAATCCAACATTCATTATCTGTAATATAGCTTGCTGGGTGTTGGTTTTTTTAAAGTACATTTTTTAAAAAATCTTTGAATGTTTTTTTTCTGTCAACTGCAGTTTGAAATTTTATTCATTCATCGATTACATATATGGCCTACAATCTCAGAGAATTCTTGGCAGTTTAATAGCTACACAGATTTAAACATTCTATAGTTTTACAAAGCTTGACTCAAAATAAGCTAATCTAGTTTCCAGCAGAAGACTCTTCTTAGCAGACTAGTACTAAGAAGAAGAAAAAAGCAGCATCTTTCTATTGATTAAGGAGAAGTTTGTGAGTATTCCTCAACGGAACCCTGCTTTCCTTGGCTTCTGAGTGCAATTACTACAGAAAGGTGCTTTTAAGAGTTTCCTACCAATCTTCTTGCAGGTTTTTAATACTATTTCTTTAAATCCGTGCAAATGGATACTCCCTCCTCTCTCTCTGAGATAGATTAAGATAGAGATGATAGAGATAGAGTTGATAGAGATAGAGGGGTGTGTGTGTGTGTGTGTGTGTGTATTCTCAAAAGGGCTAATTGGGAAAAAATAAAACACTTCAACTGCCTTTTGGAAAACTTGGAAGGCAAATGGAATGAAGCCAAACAAAAATAAAGTGATAACAATCTGTGGGCTGGAACATCAAGTAATAGTCATGTAAAGGACAGTGATGCAAAAATTTCATCAAAGCTGTTTTTTCTTCTTCTGCGATATATCATAGTGTACTGATTTCTATGACTGATGAAAACTGCCACAGTGTGTCTACCCTCTCGACTGTTGCATCGAAAATAGAAGATAATGACCTAAGTTAGCTATGATTGCATCTCTAGTATATGTCAAGGCCTAAACAGATGGAAAGGGAACAACATAATTTCCCACAGATTTAGCTTTATGACTATGATTTAGTGGCTTGCCGCAATATAGAGCCATCGAGTTAATTGAACGAGAACTGGGAAGTTTGAAATCAATGATCTTAAGATGTAGATGTTTCTCCTACTTGTCTCTCCTTATAAACCCTTACTTGCATGAAAATATCCACATTTTTAGAACAAACTGAAGGAATTAGTAGAGTGGATTAATGGTATGCAAAGATTTGCCTATGAAAAGAAAGAGCTTTGGAGATTTCAGAGTGGGAAGATTGTTTTTGTAATTCCTGTCAGTTTTGTGGGTCCTTCAAAAAAAAAAAACATCTATCATCAACTCTTGGTTTAAGAGTATCCCCTCTCACATTTAAGAGTTTATGCCTTTTCACTTACGATTATTTTAACCCTCTTTTTTTTCAGCACTTCATAGTGGTTTGCAGATGGTCTCCAAGTAATTTACTGCTTAAGTAGCTGGCAGGGCCAACTATCATTCATTGCTACAATACAATATGTTCACATGGCAGAAAAGTGTTGTTTACTCCATAAAGGCTCAATTGCATAGAAAGAGTTATTCAGACAAGATAATATTCCCGATGTTCTCTCTACTGATTTAGTTAAAAGAATTACTTTTCCGATGGAAAATACTTGTCTATCAAAAGACATCCTTCAAGAATAAAACTGTATTATATTTAGACCTATATGCCTTCCACGTACTGTAGCTGTTATAGATGGTGCATTTCACACATAAGACAAGTGGTGAACATAGTCACACACAGGGATTTGAAGACCGACTTTTAAGAACGAAATGTGTAACACTCTTGATCAAGATGGATAAAACTTTTAAGCATCCTTCTTCCTATATGTATTTTGCTTTCCCATTTTCAAATATCAAATCAAATATCTTTATTATAATGTTATGACCAACCATAGAAGACTAACAGGGATGATTAGGAAGCTATATGTGAAGAACAGTTGCAAGAATTGGGTATGTCCACTCTACTGAAAAGAAGGACTAAGGGAGGTGTGATAGCAGTGTTCCAATATTGGAGGGGCTGCCACAAAGAAGAGGGAATGGATGGATGGTCAACCTACTTTTCAAAGCACCAGCAGGCAAGATAAGAAACAATGGATGGAAACTCATCAAGAAGAAAAGAAACTAAGAACTAAGGAGAAACATCAACCAATGGAATGGCTTGTCCATCCATCATAATTGTCCATCACAAGGAAAGCTTTCAAGAACAGCCTGGACAGCTACTTGTCTGGAATTGTACAGGGTCTTCTACTTGAGTAGAGGGTTGGACTAGATGACCTCCACGGTAGCTTCCAACTGTTATTCGATTCTATTCAGCCTTTAAAGTAAAAAAAAAAAAACCAGAAATGGTGTGGTGCAACAAATTGTCCTTGGGGAATAACAAAAAAGGAAAATCAAATGACATAACTAATTAAAAGTTTTGTACAGCTATGTATCTTGGTGAAGATAAGATGTGTGATTATGGGGTTAACATCCCTTAAAAACAATAAATGATTTTTTTTTATCAATGTAGCCCTCATTCATTGGAAATGAATAGGCCAATCAGAATATGCCTTAGCGTGTCATGAAAAGGACACTGCATGGTGAGATTTGAAAAGAGATTTTAAAATATCATATTTGCTGGTGGGTCAACAACAGGATCCTTATAAAGAACTCTAAGTTTCAATAGGTTTTATTCATACAGAATGAGAACAGTTAACAAAGAAACAAAAAGAGAGGTTTCCTTTTTTTCAAATAAGGCAGGTTATGAACATTCTTAGTGGGAGAATGGAATGAAGAGTCAAATCGTTCTGAAATATATCAGACAGAGAATAGAGGAGGGGGGGAACCTTATTCTCCTCCAGACACACAATTGTCAATATAGCACAGCCATTCAAATCCCTCTAGAAAAAGAGGATTTATGGGGATAATTCATAGAATCATAAAACGTAAGAGTTGGAATGACTTTGGAGATCGCTTAATCCGAATCCATTCTTAATCAGATTACAAGGCTCACTTCAAACACTGTGCTAAAGCATAATGTGGCTGGTTTGGTTTTGGCTTAAGCTACTATCCTGAGAAATGAGAAGTAAAGAGGAAAGCAGTCCTAGGGAAGAGAGGCAATAACCACGTTATTTGAGGTCATGGAGGATAAGGATATTTCAGTGAGAACAAAAAGCAAGATAGTTAAAGCATTGATCCTTCCAGCAATAAACAGCACCTCTGAAAGCTGACAGTGAGGGGAAAAAAAGAGATAAAAGATTCTTCAAATTATAGATTTGGAGATGGTTACCAAGACTACCAGAGGTTGCTGGAAGATTCTAGACTAATAAAATCCTGAGCCACAGGGTTACAGTTCTCATAAGACAATAAGCGGTAAGCAGAAATTTTAGATACTTAGGAAATGCAATATTTGTGGTTGGTGAGTTTTAAAAAATGACAAAGTGGAGGAGAAGAGGAGGAGGAGAAGGAGGAGAATGAATAGATAAATGTGATTAATTTGCAGTTTTCCTTCGATGCACTACAAATTATCACTAAACACAGATCAAGTTGGTGAACATTTGTTTTATTCTTCAGGGAATAAAAGTCAACTCTGTCACCCAAGTAACCTTGCATCAACTCAGGCACTACTGTTTAATCAATACACTATGGTTTAACTTGTTTTAACTATGGTTAAAACAAGCCATAGTTTATTATGATACATGAAGCAGATCACACAGTCAAAAGATTCATTGAAGTTTAGGTGAGCGCTTGAGAAAGTTGCTTATATATCTTTGTCATGGCTGCCTCCAATCAATTCCTAGAAAAGGAAACCCTTGACTCCATGGGTTCAGAGAAGAGACACTTTTACTAGGATTGCAGCAAAAGTCAGGCAAGATCTGAAACAAATGTGCATGAAAAAGACAAACTGAAAATAATCTCAGAGCCCACCCCCAGTTGTCAGGCAACCAGAGTCCAATCATTGGCCGGAAGATGTTTTGGGAACATCTCTGATCCAGGTGCTCCATGCCACCCTCGTGCATGCCAGTCCCAGGATGATTGGCCTTGATGTTGTTAAACAAGCCAAACTGGCCTTCTGAGTCCATACCTGAACACTTCCCCTTTCAAGTGCCCATTGCATCCTCCCTCCCCATTTCGATGGCAGCTGGCAGCAAGCTTTAAGTTAAGCGATGATAGCCAGGCTGACAATCTCAGTTTTGTCCCTTCTAGCATAGTAAATATGATTCCAACAACCTACTTTAAGAAAAAAGTGTTAAACCATATTCTCATGTGACATTTATAAGAATTGAGAGACATAATGTAACGTAAGAGAACCATTGTAAGAGAAATTTTAGAGGATTCTAGACATGGAAGAAATAGGAAAGAGGAAAATAAACATGGTGAAAATAATGTTGAGAATGGCGTATTAGTTTTGGGAGCAGAATGAATACTCTGAACAAAAGAGTATTTTTTTTTCTTATCAATTTAATGCTTAGAATTTAAGTTTGTTTTATACCAAATTAAAATATTGTACACTACCCTTAATCACTCTGTGAGTGAGAAGGTAGTCTCTAAATTTGATAAATAAATGCATAAGAAATAAATGTGTTTCTCTAGACGACTATTATTCTATTTAACCAAAATAACAGAATAACAGAGTTGGAAGGGACTTTGGAGGTCTTCTAGTCTAGGTGTCCCCAACTCCTGGTCAATGGACTGTCATTGGTCTGCAGCACACCAGCAACTGATTCCTGCAATTAAGCAAAGCCCCGTTGACGAGTTACAGGCAGCATACAAAATCACATCTCCGTTGGTCTGCGGAGAAACCTTTCTCCATGGAACCAGTCCCTGGTGCCCAAAAGGTTGGGGGGGCAGTGTTCTAGTCCAACCCCCTGCTCAAGGAGGAAACAGTATACCATTTTGGGCAAATAGTTGTCCAATCTCTTCTTAAAAACATCCTGTATTGGCACCTGCAACGTCTGAAAACATTGCTTTAATTGTTTTAACTGTCAGGAAATTTCTCCTTAGTTCTAAGTTGCTTCTCTCCTTGATTAGTTTCCAACCATTGCTTCTTGTTTGATCAAAAACAGCTGTCTAGGGTTACAGGCAGAGGGCTCCCCAGCCCCATCATTTGTTACTTGATTCATTTAATTGGCAAAGACAGGGATTGTATGAAAGCCATTCTGATGCATAAATGCATTTTATCATTAGAATGGTAGGAAGAGGAAGGAAAAGTACAAACAATTGGTTTAGACAGTGAGTTGCAAAGTAGAGAGAAGTCTACAAATACTGCCAGGTACAGGGTTCAGAACCAAGCAGCCTCAGTGGCTCTCAGAGAGAGTACCAACAACCAGCTGACTGCAAAGAAATACAATCCTTCCATCCCGCACATCATCCTGTCAGAACCTATCCTCCCATTCCTCCACCATCCAGTCTCAATTGTCAGTACCTATCCTTCTGTCTCTGTCTCTCTCTCTTTGTCTCTGTCTCTCTGTCTCTCTGTCTCTCCCTCTCCCTCTCCCTCTCCCCCCCTCTCTCTCTCTCTCTCTCTCTCTCTCTCTCTGTCTCTCTGTCTCTCTGTCTCTCTGTCTCTCTCTCTTACACACACACACAATTGATGAAGCTTCTTGGATGAGAACTGAACTATTTTCTTCTTACTCAAGGGGAAATAAACAGCGGCTATGAGACAACTATGAGCTGGATGACTAAGACTCTCTATAGACAAGTATTCTACAGAACAGAAATAAACCTGCAACTGCATCCATATTCTTCACTACATTACATGACCGACACATTTTAATTTAAAACTTTAAAAGCAAATTAAAACTGTTATAAGAAACGGGAAATCTGAAAACAAATCTCAAAAATGTAAAAAAAAATAAAAGTTGCATCTCTAATGTAGATTTTAGATCATTCAATATCTCTCACTTTCTTTTTCAAGGATGACAGAGGTCCTACGGTCACAATTTAATTATATTTAAAGTCATTCTCAAATGTGCCCTGACCAAATAACAATCCCAAAGAAACTATTTGTTATCCAAAATTAATAAGCACCCAGTGAATTAAATGTCAGCTGGAGTAAGAGACCATTTTAAAGTAATCTTTCCTGTTGCTTAAAAGCATCAGCCTTTAATACTAAACATGCCGCAAGGTACAGTTGAGTATTCCAGGAAAGCACATATGTTGCCAGTGCTTCATCCGCAGACTTAACCCTTAGAGATCACATTTTAAGGAAGGACGAGTTTGAGAAAATGCACAGGGTGTTTGATTGCACATTTCATCCCCACAAAACTCATTTTGCCACTTGATATGGAGACCTATTGGACAAAGGTCAGGAAATGCTAAAATAATGAACAGCTCAAAGCAAAAATCTAAAATACCCTGTTTACCCAGAAATAAGACCTCCCTGAATAATAAGCCCAATTGGGCTTTTGAGCGCATGCATTAAAATAAGCCCTCCCATAAAATATTTAAATTTATGTGCAGCTGGTCACTGCTAATTCCTGGGGGGGGAGGGGACAACATGCCCCACATGTCCTACATGCACCGGCCATCCACCCGCAATGGCCTCATGGAGGCTGCTCCCGCAAACCCTAGCCACCGCGCCCCTTCTCTTAGTGGCAAAAATAGTGGCAGGCGCAGCAATGTTAGGGCTGGTAAGAGTGTGCCAGAAACAGAGACAGAATGTCTGTCTCTCTATGAATCAGCTGATCTGTGGGCTGATGTTAAGGGGCCTCCTGCACCTCTAAAAGTAATAAGACCTCCCCGAAAATAAGGCCAAGTGCTTATTTCAGGGTCCAAAAGATAGACACTCATCTCTTATTTTAAGGGAAACACAGTATAACTTTTGCAGTTAGCTCCATTATCCTCTTGGTAAGCTCCACCAAGTTTTTCAAAACCCAAAGTCAAGTTGGTGGAGTGGTAAATACCTAGAAATCAGGGAACTAGTCCTGCTTTAGATATAAAAAAAATGGTTTGGTGACTTTGGGCCAGTCACCAGGAGATGGTGAGTTCTAGTTCTGATGTAAGCATGAAAGCTGGCCGTGTGGCTTTGGGTCGGTCATTCTCTCTCATCCCAGTTCACCTCACAGGGTTGTTGTTGTAGGGGAAAAGAGAAGGTATCTTTGTTGCCTTCAATTATTTATCAAGTAATAAAGATGGGATAAAATATATTCATTAAATAAATATATGCAGCAGAGCAAGTGAATCATTAAAGGTAAAGGTTCCCCTCGCACATATGTGCTAGTCATTCCCGACTCTAGGGGGCGATGCTCATCTATGTATCAAAGCTGAAGAGCCAGAACTGTCCGAAGACATATCTGTGGTCATGTGGCTGGCATGGCTAAATGCCAAAGGTGCATGGAATGCTGTTACCTTTCCACCAAACTGATCCCTATTTTTCTACTTGCATTTTTATATGCTTTTGAACTGCTAGGTTGGCAGAAGCTGGGACAAGTCATGGGAGCTCACTCTGTTATAGGGCGCTAGGGATTCGAACCGCCAAACTGCTGACCTTTCTGATCAACAAGCTCGGCATCTTAGCCACTGAGCCACTGCATCCAGTAGTGCATCATTAGTTCTTTCCCATTTGCTTGTGTCTGTCTAGCTATCCATCAATTCATTTATCTGGTTTAAGCTAAACTGAGAAGCCATATTTAGACTAATTTTATCAGATGCCTTTGAATCAATATAAATTTTCTGTAGTCATGTAGTAGACATATGTTGCATCGAACCGAACCTCTGAATCACCTTAATTTAAATGGCAAAGTTGAGTTGCAAATTTGAGTCAGATTCTTTGAATAACATTGCACAGTTGAATCAAATCTTGACTTTTCTCACATAGATAACACTAAGCTTGAGAAAGTAAGAGCCTTGTTCACTGTCTGGAATCATATCTTGTATAAGCTGTAATATGTCTTATTTGGATTTGGCTTAGCATATTGTATGAAGTTAGGCATTGTGTTCAGTAAACCGTAGCTTGTGACTTAGCATGCTATATTCTGGGGCTTATTCAGCAAACTTAAACAAATTTAATCAAACTACACAAAAGCATTATGGTGAACTGGAAAAAAATAAAATAAAATAGATTCCTGTGCTAGAATATCTACAGATTAAATGCAAATGGGACCCATTACACGTTATTAGCCTTAGTTCCCCGAGGGAATTATTTTAAAAATGCAATTAAATCAGTTTAATTGATTTAACATGTTTTTATATCTGAAAGATGCAGGAGGCTGCTTAAAATACAGCAAGCAAGCAGATATCTCTAGGAAATCAAAAAATAATATGGTTGAGATCATTGTATCCAGATCTAATTGAAAGGGTGCAACAGTTTCTCATGCATGCCTAGAGTATTTTCTCCTGCAATCTGTGTCCTTGAGCTGTATTTTTATTTGTTTGTTTGGACATGCAAGTCCCTTTTTTCCCCATCGATTCCTTTCTTTGCAGAGAGACTCTTAGATAAATCCAAGTTCTAATCATCATCTGCCGCTATATGCTGCTTTGAGCCACAGCTCAGAACAACTGAATTTCTCAGCACGCAGTGATTAGCATGAATCCTGACAAGCTCGTTGCTATCTGCATATCAATGATGGACTGATGGTTGCCAGGAGAGGCTGAAGCATTCAAGATGCTTATAACCTAGTTGTCCACTCTGGCTCCTGTAAAAACACTTGATATACTCAAATTTCAACTGCATTAGAAATGATCTCCCCTTTCTCCTTCATTCTGATATGAACAAGCAATACTGCGTGCCTAAGTAGCTCAGACAGCAAATGTCACTGTGAAATATTAGATGTCTGGAAGATCATTTAAGTGTCAAAATTCACCATCTAATGTTAGTTGCCAAGTGTGCGGCTTCCAGACACATGCAAATTGACAAGTATTTAATGTGCAACCAGATCACATTTCTAGTAGGAAGATTAAGATGCTTGAGAGAAAGAAATCCAATTACTATTTTGTGGTTTATTTGCCCTCATTGTTTTGTTTCAGAGATAACTTTTTTGAGAGGGAGGAGGGAGAAAGAGGGAGGAAGAGGGAGGGAGAGAGAAGGATGGAGGGGTGTGGGGAGAAGAAGGAGGAGGAGGAGGAGGAGGAGGAGGAGGAGGAGGAGGAGGAGAAGAAGAAGAAGAAAAAGAAGAAGAAGAAGATACAAAAAAGAGGAGGAAATATTGAGAGGATTAATATGGATATATTTTCATCTGTACACATCTGCACATTTGTTTAGTTTTAGTTTTAGTTTTATTGCAAATTTATATGCCGCCCTTTTCCCTGAGGGGACTCAGGGCGGCTTACAACAATAAAGGGAAGGGAGTGCAAGACAAGACTTAAAAAGAAAAGAAACGTGATTAAAAGGAAATTGGTCATAAAAACACAACATTCACTCAACATTCGGGCGGGGTGAGAGTAATCCTATCCCCAGGCCTGACGGGATAGCCAGTTCTTGAGGGCTGTGCGGAAGGCCTGGACTGTGGTGAGGGTACAGATCTCCACGGGGAGGTTGTTCCATAATGTCGGAGCTGCAACTGAGAAGGCTCTCCTCCGCGTAGTCGCCAGTCAGCACTGACTGGCGGATGGAATTCGGAGGAGGCCTACTCTGTGCGATCTGATGGGACGCAGGGAGGTAATTGGCAGGAGGCGGTCTCTCAAATAGTCAGATCCACTACCATGGAGCGCTTTATAGGTGGTGAGTAAGACCTTGAAGTGCACCCGACGATCAACAGGTAGCCAGCGCAGCTCACGGAGGATTGGTGTTATATGGGCGAACCGTGGTGCGCCCATGATCACTCGCGCGGCCGCGTTCTGGACTAGCTGAAGTCGCCGGATGCTCTTCAAGGGCAGCCCCATGTAGAGCACATTGCAGTATTCCAGCCTAGAGATCACAAGGGCTCGAGTGACTGTTGTGAGAGCCTCCCGGTTCAGGTAGGGCCGCAACTGGCGCACCAGGCGAACCTGGGCAAATGCCCCCCTGGTCACAGCCGACAAATGGTGGTCAAAACTCAGCTGTGGGTCCAGGAGGACTCCCAAGTTGCGGACCCTATCTGAGGGGGATAAATTTTGCCCCCCCAGCCTGATTGATGGAACGTTAACCAAATTTTTGGGAGGAAAACACAACAGCCATTCGGTCTTTTCCGGGTTGAGTACCAGTTTGTTAGCTCTCATCCAGTCTTTAACAGCCTCAAGGCCCCGATTCATCACGTCCACCGCTTCATTGAGTTGGCACGGGGCGGACAGATACAACTGCGTATCGTCCGCATATTGATGGTACTTAATCCCGTGCCTCCGAATGATCTCGCCCAGCGGTTTCATGTATATGTTAAATAGTAGGGGGGACAGAACCGAGCCCTGCGGCACCCCATAGGTTAGGGGCCTCGGGGACGATCTCTCCCTCCCCACCAACACCGACTGCGACCTGTCCGAGAGGTAGGAGGAGAACCACTGTAAAACAGTGCCGCCCACCCCCACCTCCCGCAGTCGTCGCAGAAGGATACCATGGTCGATGGTATCGAAAGCCGCTGAGAGGTCAAGGAGAACCAGGATGGACGCATAGCCTCCATCTCTGGCTCTCCAGAGATCATCGGTCAATGCGACCAAAGCGGTTTCAGTGCTGTAACCGGGCCTGAAGCCAGACTGGAAGGGGTCAAGGTAGTTGTGGACTGTCACTCATGTAAAGGGTTCAAAGGAGGAGAACTAGGTGAAGTTGCATCAACAGATGGATAGCATCAAGATCATAAGAAGTGACAGTATTATTTTATACTGACTTGCTGAGACCACACTTGGAATACTGCATCCTGTTCTAGTCCCCATGATTAAAAAAAGACATTTAGACCCTAGAAAGAGAGTAGAGAAGAGCAACAAGGATGCTGAGGGGCCCAGAGGCTAAATTGTATGATGACTGGTTAAGGAACTAGATATGTCTAGTCTAATGAACAGAAGGTGATATGGTAGCTGTTTTCCAGTACTTGAGTGGCTGTCACAAAAAAGAGGGAGGCAACTGAGCAAAAGAGGTAATGGGTGGAAGACCCTTAAAGAAAGATCTTACTTGGACCTAAGGAGAAATTTCGTCTCCTAGGAACAATTAATCCTAGGAACAATTACCTCCAGAAGCTATGGGTGTTCCATCACTGGAGGCTTTCAGGGAGAGACAGTCTGGAATAATATAGGGTCTCCTGCTTGAACAGAGCATTGGACTAGATGTTCTAGGCTGCATAAACAGAGGGGTAGAATCAAGATCACTTTATAATGCCTTGGTAAGGCCACACTTGCAATACTGCATTCAGTTTTGGTTGTCATGATACAAAAAAGATGTGGAGACTCTAGAAAGAGTGCAGAGAAGAGCAACAAAGATGATTAGGGGACTGGAGGCTAAAACATAAGAAGAATGGTTGTAGGAACTAAGTATGTCTAGTTTAATGAAAAGAAGGACTAGGGGAGACATGATATCAGTGTTCCAATATCTCAGAGCTTGCCACAAAGAAGAGGGAGTCAAACTACTATCCAAAGTACCTGAGAGTGGAACAAGAATAATCAAGGAGAGAAGCAACTTGGAACTGAGGATAAATTTTTTGATAGTTAGAACAATTAATCTGTGGAACAACTTGCCTTCAGTGGAATGCTCCAACACTGGAAGTTTTGAAGAAGATGTTGGATAACCATTTGTCTGAAGTGGTATAGGGTTTCCTGCCTGACAAGGATGTTATTTATTTATTTATTTATTTATTTATTTATTTATTTATTTATTTATTTATTTATTTATTTATTTATACGATTTATAGGCCGCCCAATCCCGGAGGATTCCGGGCGGCTTACAATGTTGGACTAGAAGACCTCCAAGATCCCTTCCAACTCTGTTATTCTATTCTATACTTCCAAGTTTCCTTCCACCTTATTATTCTACCTTATTATTCTATTTTCTGGCAGCAAAAAAATAAATAAATCTGGAGGACTCTGCTAGCACTTTTTCCAACTTTTTTTTTCATTAAACGGCATAAGCTTTCATGAGCTGCAGCTAACAAAAGCTTATGTCTTTTAATAATATTTGATAGTCAGAGAAAGTATTGTGGATTTAAAATGGAATACAAATTTTACCAGGGAAAAAGATGAACATGATTTTCTACCAACATTCATGCAAACCTACTCTGTTCTCTCTTTCTGGAACATATGCAGCTTGCCTATCATGATTGATGCCTTTTTGAATTTTGTTATGAATATCAGCTTTAAAAAAGGATTAAAATGGGACATACCTTACTGCTTTTTTAATTACTTCTAAATCTAAAGCAGGTGTCTCAATTTTTTAGGGGGGAACAGTAGCCACATATTAATTTTGGGAATTGAATCAGACTAACAAATTGGTTGTTATCATGTGTGTGTGGCCAATTACAATGTATACTGGAAGACTGTCAAAATTACAAGCTGTTTAAAGATAACTCTGCCTTCTATAGCAGTACATTCTTTTTAAGCTCAATCATATTTTTTTTAGTTCTTTTAATTACAAAACTCTGAAGAATGGAGCTTGCTGGGAATTTTTTTTAAAGGAGTCAGCAGGACATTGCCATCAAGTGTACTCTACTGACACTGAGCTTGTTGATCAAAAAGGTTGGCAGTTCGGCGGTTCGAATCCCTAGTAACGGAGTGATCTCCCGTTACTTGTCCCAGCTTCCGTCAACCTAGCAGTTCCAAAGCATGTAAAAATGCAAGTAGAAAAATAGGGGCCACCTTTGGTGGGAAGGAGTTTCGTGCGCCTTTGGTGTTTAGTCATGCTGGTCACATGACCACAGAGACATCTTTGGACAATGCTGGCTCTTCAGTTTGAAATTGAAAGAGCACTGCCCCCCCCCCCCCCCGCTAGTCGGGAACAACTAGTAATTTTGTGTGAGGAGAACCTTTACTTTTATACTCTCCTGGAAACCCAAGGCTAAGATTGTTAGGTCTTATGTATCTCTATGTTTTTCCTTTGATTCTGAAGCTGGTTAGTAAGTTGTATTTCATTTTAAAAAAATAGATTCCAGTCATGGATTTCACACATTGCAACTAATTTGTGCAATAACGTACAGTGCATGGTTCAATCTTTGGCATTTACTGCTGGAAGATTTCATTGAGTTGATATGTAGGAAATGAAAAAAAAAATTGGGAAGAATGTAATTAGATAAAAAGTCTCCTTCTTGCCCACACAAACACACACATACCACAGAGACACTGCAACATATTTTCATTTTTCCCCATAGGCCCTTCATTGTAATTCTTTTCCTCCTGGTATTCCAAACTCAGCTCTTTCTTATAGACCAACTCAGTGGTGGGATTCAGTCAGTTTGCACCTATTCAGAAGGTTGTTAACTTTCTAAGCAGTTTGGAGAACTGGTTGTTGGAAGAAATCTCATTTTGTGTTTTTCCACTTTACAAGGCTAATCCTGTAAGGAAGGCAGGAAGGAAACATTCTGGTGTTGTTTCTAGCCTAATCTTTATTGCCCTGCTTACAGACACTGCCTCTCTGGTTACATTATAACAGCTAAGATGAAGCACCCATTGACATGAGTGACATTGAGTTTGCATTGCCCACTCAGTCACACGCCCACCCATCTGGTCATTAGGGCAGAGAACTAGTTGTTAAATTATTTGAATCCCACCATAACATTACATTGGTTTATTTTATACTCAACTGAACTAAAATTCCAACCAATCACTATATTGCCAAGAAAATAAAATTGCCAAGAAAACTTGTATGTCCTGGACATAACTGAAGACCAGAAATTATTTTATTTTTAAAAAGTAATGGTTATTAAGAACTTTAACAGTTAATACAAAATAAAATTAAAGAACATAAATTCTTTCTTGGACAAGTCTTGCTTGGTAGCTTCTTAGAATCATCTTATAGGCCACTAGAAGTGAGACCATCTTATATTAATTCTAAAAGAAGCAGTGATGGAACAGCAGTTAAAGATGGTGAGCTTGTCAGCTGGAAAACTGACAGCTCAGATTTGAGACCTGTTCCAAAGCATGCAAATGCGAGTAGATAAATTGGTACCATTTTGATGGTAAGGTAACAGCGTTCTGTGTGCCTCAATGTAGAGTCATGCCATCCACATGACCACGGATCTGTCCTCAGACAATGCCAGCTCCCTTAGCTAAGAATCAGAGATGAGCATAGCCCCTTAGAGTTGGACATCACTGGACAGAGGAAACCTCTACCCTCTATTTAGTTCTAAAAGGATCTCGTGTATATGCAGGTACTTTTATTAACCTGTAAAGTATCTTGCAACTGGAAACCAATTGGAGAGAACAGATATCATCATATGTTCTGACCCAACTTCCTAAATATGGCAAACCCTATGATGTGAACTCAAAAAATATTCCTTTAATTAAGAGTGCCAGCAGCCCCAGCAAAAAGTTTCTCTTGCAGGCTAACAAGTCTATCCAGCTGGAAGATGAATAGTTGTCTGCCACATCTATTCATCTCTGCCCCCTGCCTTTTATCTCCAGAGCTAGGGTGGGGCTTCACTAGCAGCAGTGGTTCTTCCTTCCCCAGGATCGGCCCATGGCTTTCCACTGCTCTCCTCTCCTCTGCCTTCTGCGCAGCCACACATCAGGCACTGGACCCAGCTGTTCCTCCTTTTCCTCATCAGCCACCTCCAGACCTGGGGGCTGTTGACTCTCCATCTGAGGGCTGATGGGTGGTCCAGTCTCTGCCCTTGTCTCTCTCTCTCTGCCAGATCCATTCCCTCTTCTCCCTAAGAGCTCCCAGGTTGCCCTGAGGCTGACCCTGACTCCCATGCCTCCTCCTACTCTGATTCAGCTGCTGGAGGCGTCGGCAGCTAACAGGCCACAACACATATTCAAATTTAGGAAATTAGTTAGTAGATAAGTGAAAAACTGAATGTCAAGGAAAACAATAACTTTTAAGATAACATACATTCAGAATGTCTTCTTCTGATGCTCACATAGTTTTCTTGTTCTTCTTAAGTAGCAACTAGGCTAGTGGTTGCACTAAAGATAATCTACTAGATATTGAGGGTTGAAAGGCTAAATCTGAAGCTTTAAACTTCTCTAGTGATGGTCTTGGGGCCATTTCAGTAGTTTAGTTCTTTTCTATTCTTCTTGGATGTGCATTTGAAAATGATTCCATCAAGTATAGCTTTTCAAGCATATCTTAAAACATTTATTATTCTAAAAGCCTTGCTATCTTCAAGTACAAGCTCATGGTTAAATGCAACATTCTATTGTAAAGTAGGGCAAAACTTTAAATGTACTGTTCACTGTTTAATCTAGCAGAAAAAAGTCCGCTTCCAAGTATATTTCCACAGTATAGTTAATTCAATTTTCCCCCTTACAAATTATCATAAAAACCTAGTAAATCAAGAGCTAAATCAAGATATTGGCTGTTTCCATATTTTTGCATTGTTGTGAATCAGCATGTTTGCGGAGCCATAATCATCTGAATTTCAAATGATAAATCTATATTTAATACTGTATTAGGACACATAAGAAATTACCAAAAGGTTGCACTGTGCAAAGTGTAAGAAAATCCATAAAATGTGTAATTTGATATTTAACAAAATGTATATGGGACTGAAGGACTTGCCCCCTTTTTTCAAAACATAGTAAGGTTTCACTTACTATTCTAAATTTTACAACTATTTATCTGAAATTGGCTTTTTAAAAATTGCTCCTCAATCAAAATGCTTTCCAAGCCTATCCCTTTCTCTGTATGAACACATTTGTGCATGTATATGTATATCAAAGCTAGCTTCAAAGTTAGGCCAGTTTTACAGTTCAGTATAATCTACCATGAATTTAGCCATTGTGATCTGTCATCCAGGTTTATGACGGTGTTTCAGAAGCATATGCAACCATCAAATCCACAAGTGCCTTTTATTACCACTTGGAGATTGTAGTTGGCCACTGACAGATATATTTCAACAGGCAGAACATGAATTATCAATCTCACCATCCTTCACAAGCCCCTACCAAGTCTGTTCTGTGTGATGTAGACTGCCTCTTAAGTGTTAAGGGAAGTTCTTGGCTTCCCAATATGTTTCTATTTATAATTTATTATTTTGTGCACCATATAAATTAGACTTTATTTTATAAGTACACCTATGGAAATCATAAAGACATACACAGTTATTCTGTCTATCTTAACAGTTCCAGTTTCAGGATTAACCGATTTAACCAAAGATGATTTGAAAACATTTTCTTTGGAAGGGAGGAGAAGTTTGTTGCAGGAAATTAAGGGACTCAGAATCAAAAGAGGTGGCTTTATTGGTACCAGTTCAGAGCAAATTATGGCAAGACAGCCATTTGAACATCTGAACAACAACTTATAGAAAAGACAGCCTTTATATATTTTTCAAAAGCAGCAGAACACGAGAATATAACATGCTTGCACTGATGGGTTCGTTGTTCCCATTACTACATATCTTGCTTAACTTGTTCCAGTAAGTTCTTGTGGCTACCTTGTGAACATTAGCTGAACTTGCAGTTTTAACATTTTAACATTTTCTGTTCTGGTACAAGTCTCAAAAGCAAGTCTTTATTCCTTCTTTCTGTCATGTCTTACTTTTATATGCTGATTCACTTTATGGCCTGCCTCAAATTCATGCCTGATAAACTTAGAGACTTGGAAGAGAAAGCAAAACATTGCAACAATGCATGGTCTAACTCTAATGTGTACGTTTTATTTTTTTCAAGTGCTTCTTATCAACCAGAGGAGACATTATACTATACTATACATTTCTGATTCACTCATAAAATATATAAATGATGGAAGTTCTCTATAACTTCTTTCTGTATTATCAGGTTAATAATATATCAAGGTGATCATATATACAGGGTGATCAGTATATATATGATATATTGTATGTATGTATGTATGTATGTATGTATGTATGTATGTATGTATGTATGTATGTATGTATACAATTTCCAATTGTTGAATAGCAAGGAGAATCCATTGCACAAAAAAAATAAATATACTCTTTTCAAAAGCAATGCCCTTAACAATTACAACAAATGATAAAGTAGAGAGATACAAACAATACAGTATATATTTTTCTGTGTGTGTTTGTGTGTGTGAGGGGGGGGGGAGAGGGAAGAAGGGAGGAAGAGAAAAAGCAATATGGACAACAATGTATTATCAATGGAAAAATGAAGAAAGTGTCAAAATAGATAAAGCATGCAGAGAAATACATAAATGTCATAAAAATATCTCTGTTGAACTTGTAATCTCTAAAATCACATAGAATTTATAATTCGTAAGTGAAATTTTGAAATGGAATGATATTGTCATCATCATTTTTCATTTATTTATATAGAATGATACCTACTTCTGTTAAGACTTGGCAATAGCCATATGGCAAACAAGAGTATGAACAATTGCAATAAAATACATTGAAGCACCCATGATATAAAATTAAAAATATAAAGAAAAATAAAATTAAGCAACAATGAAACAACAATAATTGATGACAGCATTTCATCTTTCACAGGTTCTCCCAAACAATTCAGCTCTTAAGAGCTTATGGAGAGCAGACTAAGTCGGCATGACTGTAATAAGACAATTTGCATTCTTTATTTCTCTTTAAGCAAAGCAGATTTTATTGGGAAGCCCTTTAAACTCCACTGTTCAGTCTTTTGCTTGCAAGATGGAGCCAATAAAGACAGTCATTTTCCATTCAGATATTCTCATCGTGAATTGCATTTCTTATTAAATTTATATGCCGCCCATTTCACTGCCAAGCAAATCTGGAAGGTCTGTAGTAGGGTCTTAAATAACAATATAGACAAAGAGATCTGTTAGAAGTATCATTAACAGATCAATAAGATGTGCCATTAGAAGTTCTCCAGTGATTCATCTAAATGTTAAAAAGGAATGGAGATACAGAAAATGCAATAATATTCAGAACAAATGCTGACAACTGTTAATCATAGGCACACCATTATCATTTTGAAAAACTGTTAATATTAAGATGAGAATATGTTATTTTTTCCTACTGCCACACCAGTAAATGACTAGGATCAGGCAGTCATCTATCAAAATCAAACAAAAGAATGTAGTAATTATTAATTGCAAGGAGAAAGCAACAGTAAAATAAACATCTGTTGCTGAAGACTTTATTAAATTGGAACAACTTCAGCAGTGCAATCAAGCACATTGCATTAATTTGATATCTCAGCTTGTTCAGTCTAGCTGAATGCTTATTAAAGGGTATAAACATTGCTTACAGCTATAAGGAGGAATTGTATTGTTATTTAGATAATCACAGATTAACTGTTAGTGTGGTTGCTCTTGTACTCTAAAGCAACGTCTTGATGAGTTTAATATGAGCAGAACATAAATATTTTAACATACAAGACAAACATATAAATGATAGGATTTGTGTGATGCATACAATGTTACATTATAATAATGCTGATTGTAATGATAAGAATAATGAAGTTCATTAACACATTTATATATTAACATTTGTATGTCTCACATTTGTGATTCTGGGTGGCTTACAATTAAAAGATACCAAGCAAAATAAAATAGCCTTCAAACAATGCAAGATGTTAACAAGATTAAATACCCATACAATGCAGCCATTGGGAGAATACTGCCTATTTCGTACAGTTATTTTATGGGCCCCACTGTCTGATCCTCTGGCTAGATGGCAATGCCATCTAGCTGAGATAATGTACATGGCAGTGATTGGAGAGATATTGCGGCAGAGTCCCTGGAACATGGACTGCGACAGGCAGGGGGAGTAGATAGATGACCTATCTTCAGGCCCTTCTGGGACGATCAAGGAAAGTAATCAAGGAGAGATCTAAAGTAGAACTAAGGAATCTTTTTTTCCTGACAGTTAGAACAATTAATCAGTAGAATGACTTGCCTCCAGAAGTTGTGAATGCTCCAACCTGGAAGTTTTTAAGAAGAGATTGGTCAACCACTTGTCTGAAATGATATAGGGTTTCCTACTTGAAGTGGGAGGACTTAGAAGCTCTCCAAGGTCCCTTCTAACTCCATTATTTTGTTAAGATTTCTTTTGATCAGTTCTGTTGAGATTAGGATTGGGCAAGCAAGAAACATACAATATATATATATATATATATATATATATATATATATATATATATATATATATATATATATATATATATATATATATATATATATATATATATATATATATATATATATATATATATTTAATAAAGGAATGAGCAATCAGTACATCACTGAGGACCTTCAGCTATGTAATATCACAACTATACTCTGCTGATAAGCAAAGACAAATCAAGCAACAAATCCCAGAGCAGTTTTGACATGGGTCCATCTTTGCCTGAATAGATTGAACAGGAGTGTTTGACCCAGTGGTGGGATTCAAAAAAATTTACTACCGGTTCTGTGGGTGTGGCTTGGTGGGCATGATGTGGCTTGGTGGGCGTAGCAGGGAAAGGATACTATAAAATCCCAATTCCCTCCCCACTCCAGGGAAAGGATACTGCAAAATCCCCATTCCCTCCCAATCAGCTGGGATTCAGGAGGCAGAGAATATATGGGGGCAGGACCAGCCAGAGGTGGTATTTACCAGTTCTCTGAACTACTCAAAATTTCCACTACTGGAAAATTTCCATTTCTGGGCAATCGCACAGCCAGTGTGCATGAGCAAAGAGCGAGTGATGCTCAGAGGGACTGCTGATAGCACTTCCCTTTCTCTTTGCAAGTCTGTTAACATTTGCTTTTATATTTCATTTGATCTAGTTATTTTAACAGATTACTTGATCAGAACTTTTAAGATTAGAGCACGTGAGGTAGGAAACTATAAATTCAAATTTGTATCTCCTTTTGTCGGAGGATATTCTAGCCCAATTGGTCCATTGCAAAGTGGCTCAGATGAGTCCCTCAAAGTGTTTCCAGTTTTGGAGGTGACTAAAGGAATAACAAAGGGATAGGACCATTTCTCTTGCCTTTTAGAAAGGGGAAATTGCTTTTGAAATCTCTTTCCGAGGGGTGATTTGACTTGAATCCAATCAAAGTGAATCATCCTATTGAAACTCTGCACAACCTTCGCATAAAGGACGTCTAGCCAGGATGTCCTTAAGCCAAGTACTTAATTTTGCAAAAATCTATCTGTAATTAAAGAAACCGCTAGTACAAACTGTTACAGTACCAACCATATTTAATTGAGAATTAATAAAGCAGTTGAAGGGAAATTAAATCCCAATTGATCGTTGGAAGAGCACCTATTGAGGTATAAGTTATAAAAGATAAATCTACTTGCCATGTAATTAATTCAAATTTGCAGAACCAAATGACTCCGTTCCTATTATTTCACTGCACTTGTGAGGAATGTTTAGCAATTTAATTACCATTTAGCCATACAACTAAAGGAAATTAGATATTAAGCATACTATCTAATTAACTTGGTATAGATTGCTTGCTAAACAAATATTACACATATCTAAACAATTTATGTCAATTACAGGTCTTAACATTCTTAAGGTTTAAAGCATTAATACCAAAATTTATTATGCCTGTCTGTAATATGCAAGGAAAATCCCCCCCACCCCACTTTTTTCATTTAGTTGTAAGTAGACCATAGACTTTAATTGTCAGAATTGCAAAAGGAGAAGGTTTTTGCCATCCGGTCTAAGGGATGGTTTGGTTTTTCCAAACTATTATGGTTTTTCAAGTCATCCATCTTTAATGACTTCTATTTAAACAGAAAATTCTATGTTTGCTTCTTGGGAAGACACGAAGATTGATATTTTTGAATTGGACTCAGTAGCTCAGCAACCCCTCCAAATTCTAAAAGTCTATCCTATTGACATTGTCAATAATGAGTTATCCTTTTCAAAAGTCTTTGATGTCATTTTATTATCTTCTCATAGTGGAAATTACTCCCCCCCCCAAAGTTTTGCAACAACTTATCAAATGTAAGTCATTGTAAAAGCAAGGACAAGAATCTTCTAATCTTGAGTAACATGCTTAATGGATGCATTAGTCCATGCTTAATGGACTATTATTGCCCTCAATAATAGTGAGAAAGAAGTCCTTTTGTTCCCCTATGGATTACACTGCCACAATGTGTGAGTCACCAAACCAAATATAAACTGTAAGCTCAAACAGGATTGGTGTTGCCAAGCTGTTTCTCTCCATTGACATCCCTAGCTTGTGTTCTTCCAAGAATAGGGAAACTCAGATAGCAAAGTAGATTGGAAAAAGGATTAAGCTTCAACTTGAAGGGGGGGGGGGGTAAATCACCCCAATCATCTAAGCAATGGAAAATAGGGATGGATATTTATAGATGTTCAGATGCAATAATCCCCCCTTCTCCTCCCAAAAAGAGAAACAGAAGATCAGGCCCAGGAGAGGACTTCAGATTTATATTTTCTAATAGAATATTTTCAAAAATATTTCCAAAGAGGGTTTTTTTGTCTTCCAAATCTTCTAAGTCTTCCAAATGAAGAAGACTTCTGCCTTTGATGTATCTGTATCTGATTTTGAAACCTAGGAAGCAGGGAATTCTACCAGAAGAAGAGAAGGTCAATCATTCTCAGATCTGCAGGCGTGATCGGGTAATCAAAACCCCACATTTTTTCAAAAACCGGGTCTATGTATGTATGTCGGTAAGTAGGTAGGTAGATGATAGAGATGATATAGAGATAGCTAGATAGCTAGATAGCTAGATAGCTAGATAGCTAGACAGCTAGACAGCTAGACAGCTAGACAGCTAGACAGATAGACAGATAGACAGATAGACAGATAGACAGATAGACAGATAGACAGATAGACAGATAGACAGATAGACAGATAGACAGATAGACAGATAGATAGATAGATAGATAGATAGATAGATAGATAGATATGGAACTTGAATTGCCCAGACATTCTCCTCTCGCCTTAGATACTGCTGCTAGGAAATGTTCACCTTTGACTTAAGGAGGATGACTGTGAAGTTAATTTAACACGTCTGGAGTTTTCCACTCAATTATCTTTCAAGTTCCACTGATTTTTTTTTATCATGCAGAGGATTACTGTGGCCAAGCAGGGTTGGAATTTTGATTAACTGTCTTTTGATTAATTGTCAGAGTTATTGCTCACTATCATGTTAAAGCATGACTTGCTTTTCCTGAGTAGCAGACAAATAAATCTCTATCCATAGTAGATGTCCTAAAATTCCTCATACCTGGCAGATTACCAAGTTCTACATATAGGAGTATTTTGCACATGCGATAAAGGTAAAGCTCCATTTCTAGGTTACATCCTAAAAACACTACAGTAATGTTTTATAGACAGTTCAGTGGGATTAGATAACGGGTGATATTCATTTCGTTCCATTTATCCTCTGAAGCACAGTCTGAATTCTTCATTTTCCTTTCAGGAAATACACACTCTCCAAAGTAATTTCTGGATAAGAGCTCTTGTTCGGTGTCTTGTGTGAAGACTAATAACAACACAAAATTGCATCGTTCTTTTTCTTTTTAACTCTTGCTGCCCGAAAAACTGTTGGAAAGCTTCAATAGCATTTTTTTAAAAGTAGTAACACAGGGCATCTGTATCAAGACAATACCTTTGAGCCTGATATGGTAGTAATTAGGCTATGTCACAAGAAACAGTTTAACTTGCAGCTTTTCTCTGTCAATCGATTCCCCCACTTTTTTTAATATTCTGCACTCATGCAGCACACACACACACTCACAAGCAGAAAGAGAAATCAGTCATGTTGTATAAAAAGCCTTAGTAAGACCATGCTTAGAATTCTGCATCCAGTTTTGGTCACCATATTATAAAAAAGATGTAGACACCCTAGAAAGAGCTCAGAAAAGAGCAACAAAGATGATTCTAGGGCTGGAGCAAAGATGGTATTCAGCCAGTTCTGACAAGAGAACCGGTAGTGGAAATTCTGAGTAATTTGGAGAAGTGGCAAATAGGCTGGCCCCGCGCTTGCTGCTTCCCAGCCGATCTTCTTTTGTTGCCCTGCAAAGGAGAATGAAGCTGGAAAGCAAGTTAGTGAGGTGAGGAGGGAATGTGGATTTTGCAGTAACCTTCCCCTGTCACACCCACAAAGCCATGTCCACAAAGCCACACCACGCTCACAAAGCCATGGCCACAAAGCCAGGGCCATAGAACCAATAGTAAAAAAAGTTGAATTCCATCACTGGGCCAGAGGCTAAAATATATCAAGAATAGTTGCAGGAATTGGGTATGATTACTCTAGCAAAAAGAAAAACTAGGGGTGACATGATAGCAGTCTTCCAATATTTGAGAGGCTGACACAAAGAAGAGCAGGGATCAATCTATTTTCCAAAGTACCAGAATGCAAGACTAGAAAAAATGGATGGAAACTAACCAAGGAGAAAAACAGCCTAGGGTTAAGGAGAAATTTTGTAGCAGTGAGAACAATTAACCGGTGGAATGGCTTGCCTTCACAAATTGTAGGGGCTCCATCACTGGAGGTTTCAAGATTCTGGACAGCTACTTGTCTGGAAGAGTATAGGTTTCTTTCTTGAGTAGAAAGAATCTGACCTCTAGGTGCTTCAGTGGCTTGTCAATCAGAAAGGTCAGCAGTTCAGTGGTTTGAATCCCTAGTAACGGAGTGAGCTCCCATTACTTATCCCAGTTTCTGCCAACCTAGTTTGAAAGCATGTAAAATGCAAGTAGAAAAATAGGAAACACCTTTGGTGGGAAAGTAACAGCATTCCGTGAGCCTTTGGCATTTAGTCATGCCAGCCACATGATTATGGAGACATCTTTGGACAGTGCCGGCTCTTCATCTTTGAAACGGAGATGACCACCATCCTCTAGAGTTGGGAATGACTACCAATCTTGTGTGAGTGGAACCTTTACCTTTACTTTACAAATGTACATTTTGTGCAAATTGTACATTTCCTAACCCTGATCAAATCTCTAACCAGGTCCATCCATTATTGTATTTTCAAGTTTTTTCAAGATCACATTTAATTTCAATGCTATGAAGCTTCCATTCACGTAGTCTCTGGGAAATTGCTAAGAGGCAAAAAAAAATATCATCCCACAGAAGAAGGGAGGGGGATATTTATCTTAACAAAATATGTCTTTAAAGAAAATACACAGTAATTAATAGAGCTAGAATCGAAAAATCTGTTTTGTTTTGTTCTTCATAGTGAAGTAAGATAGCTGACTGCGTAATTGTACCGAAAGAGGAAATGTACTTTATTCCAATTCAAGTTGTGCTTTTGACAAAGCAAAGGAATAAGCCGACTTCAAATGAATTTAAGCATAAGCCCTTTTCTTTCATGCGGGTCTATAGAGCCCTTCATTTTGTCAATAGTGTATAGAACTTGGCCTGATGTATGACACTGTTCAAATCAAAAATAAAAGGAAGAAATGTATAAAAGGTATGACTCTCAGGAATTGCTGCCAAAAGCGAACCACGGTGTCGGTGCTGAATGCTAAGGGAGGTAAGCTTCGCAGCCTGCATGGTGAATTATGGTAGCTACTAGCAGACACCTCTAAAAGCAGATTAAAAATTCATGGTAAACAAAATCAAATTTCCTTTTCTGATGGATATGCCTTCACCTGGAAATAACTAGAGAAAGCCAACAAAGGAGAACATGCATTGTTTTTTAAACGGATGAGACTTGACTAAAAGGAAACTAATCATTAATATCCTAATGGCTGGGAGGGGTTATTTTTTGACAGTTCCAATTTTCACAAGTTGTTAGTAAGAGCTGCCCTGTTTGATTATTAATCCCAATTTTATACATTTAGTTGTTGTTTTTTAAATGTACACCCTTTGTTTATGCAGATAAAACTGCAGCTTTTAAAAGCCAACCCGAGGAAGGAGGGAGAGGGAGCAGGGATGAAGGAAGGGACAGAGGGAGGGAGAATGGAGGAAGAAAGGAAGGAAAGAAGGAAGGGAGGGAGAGAGGGAGGGAGAAAGGAAGGGAGAGAGGAAAGAAGGGAGGAAGAGAGGAAGAAAGGAAGGAAAGAAGGAAGGGAGATAGGTGGTAGGGAGGAATGAATGAATGAATGAAGGAAGGAGGGAAGGAAGGAAGGAAGGAAGGTTATCCACAATACATCAAAAGTAATCAACAAAATGCATTTAATCGATTATCACATGCAAATAAAGAGAAATAAAATAAGAACCTGCAGATATTTTAATAGAAGAAATGTATCCCAATTTTGCTGAACTATGTGATCTTGAAGAAATAATCGACAAGATTAATGAAATGTAGGCCTGCACATTGTCTATATGTATTCTGATATATGTCACTTCTATGTGCCTTTTGTGGGTTATTGCCTCCATAATTATTGTACTCAAACAAGAAAGAAAAACATCAAAAATGCAATTGAATACGTAAGAATTATCAGTGCTGCTGAATCACTGCAAAACTAACTCTCCAATTTTCTGCAATGTGATATCCACTGATATTTTTCTGTGTCCAACTTTTTCTTCCTCTCAGCTGACACTTAAATACTTGTTTGAAGGAAGTTGTAGAAAAAAAGGCAAGGGGCATGATGAAGACCTTGTAATGGTTTTTATACACTGAAAAATTTGGGTTTTTCAGCAAAGGTGGCAAAGGTAAGACATAATGAAATTATGCAAAATGTTACAGACTGTGGAAAATTAAAAAAAAAATGTGTGTTTTTCTCTCTCTTTCATGGTATGACTGCTTAGGAACATATACAAAAATGAAAAATGAGGAAATGTGGGACGGAACAGAATCTAAGAATTTCAACTGTGAAATTCACTGCCATTTGATATGTTATGCATTCCAATATGCACACTTTAAAAATGAATTGAACAAATTGATAGAAGATTGGACTATCAATCACAATTTATCACAATTTATCTTGATGGTTTATTGCTCTGTGTGTGTGTGTGTGTGTGTGTGTGTGTGTGTGTGTGTGTGTGTGTGTGTGTGATTTTTGAGGCTCTCAACCCATGACTTACAACTAGACGTGGCAAACTATATGCTGAAATTAAAAGAAAACAGGAGAACAAACTTCATGAAGAAGAAGAAACGTATAAAGATAGAACTAAACAACAAGATTAAATGAGGATCTTTGACCCTGTACCAATTGTTTCATGTTGAAGCTTTAGATAAGTGATACTCAAGCTCCGGTCTGTGGATCACTGGGTGGCTGCGATGTCACAGGGGGATCTGTGAAGAAATGTTATTATTTAAATCTTGAGTTAAGTCTTGGTGGTATGTTGTCATGGTCCATGGCCACAAACGTTATTTAAAGTATGTCCATGATGAAGAAAAGATTAAGAACCATTGCTTTAGAGTATGCTTGAAGAAACTTCTCTTAGTTTTGACATCATCCAAATCGGCAAAAAAAAAAAAAAAAAAATCAGAACAAAAAATATAAGCTGAGTAGACACAGCCTTGTAGATGAGTCCCACTCTATCAAGGACCTAGGAATACTCATGTCTAGTGATCTAAATGCCAGAGCCCACTGTAACAACATTGCCAAAAAGGCACTAAGAGTTGTTAACCTAATCCTGCATACCTTATTCTCTGGTAACACTGTACTACTAACCAGAGTAGACAAAACCTTTGCTAGACCAATTATCGAATACAGCTCGTCTGACTGGAATCCACACTATATATCGGACATTAATACAATTGAGCGAGTCCAAAGGTATTTCATGAGATGAGTCCTCCACTGCTCGCAACAGAATATCTTATGCCACCAGACTTTTGGGCTTAGGCAACTTAGAACTACGCTGCCTTTGGTCTGACCTAAGCATAGTACATAAAATTATCTGCTACAATGTTCTACCTGTTAATGACTACTTCAGCTTCAACAACAACAATACACGAGCAAGCAACAGATACAGACCTAAGGTAAACCGTACCAAACTCGACTTCAGCAACAGAGTGGTCAATGCCTGGAAAGTTCTACCTGACTCCATTGTTATATCCTCAACCCCCACACAACTTTCACCTTAGACTATCAACTGTTGACCTCACCCCATTCCTAAGAGGTCTGTAAGGGGTGTATATAAGTGCATGGATGTGCCTACCGCTCCTGTCCTATCAACCCCATTTATTGGTATCCATTTCATGTATTCATAATCTTGTATATACTTATATCTATTATCTTATATACGCTTGACAAAACAAGTACAGGTAAACAGGTAAACAGGTAAACAGGTAAACAGATAAACAGATAAACAGATAAACAGATAAACAGATAAACAGATACATAAATACACAAATACACAAATACACAAATACACAAATAAATATTGATGACTATCGTGAATGCTGCTGAATATGTGGAAAGAAAACTTGTTTTCTTCATCTTTCCTAGCCTAGCAACAAATGGAATTATGAAGTTATATAATATTGCATTATATAATACTCCTGCTTATCATAACATCCTAGTTGCGTACTCTTGGGAAACTATTATACAAGTTTTTAATTTACATTGATGGCAATATTACTTTAAGAACTGAAGCACTTAGCGAAGCATAAGAAACATAGGATAAGCACTGTCTCCAAAATTAAATTGTTTTTCTTTTAAGACAATATGTATACTCATTTGTTATATACGTCAGGAATAATGAATTTCGGCTGGTGATCCAGCCATAAATCCTTCTATTTCCATACATTACGGTTATGATTTTGAATTGCTTATGACGTCTTTATTCTTCCTGTATCTTTACTTCCTCTCTATATTTCTTGTATTTTTATTTGTTTTAAAGCATAAAAAAGTTATTACAAAATCAGGTGCAGCCTCAGAGATGAGACGGTTAACCACTGGTGGTTTACATAATATGCATCTCTATATACTGCATAATGGACATGGTGGCTCAGAGCTTGTTAATCAGAAAGGTTGGAAGCTTGGTGGTTCGAATCCCTAGCGCTGCATAATGGAGTGAGCTCCTGTTACTTGTCCCAGCTTCTGCCAACCTAGCAGTTTAAAAGCATGTAAAAATCCAAGTAGAAAAATAGGGACCATCTTTGGTGGGAAGGTAACAGCGTTCTGTGCACCGTAGGCATTTAGTCATGCCATCCACATGACCATGGAGATGTCTTCGGACAGTGCTGGCTCTTTGGCTTTGAATCGGAGATGAGCACTGCCCCCTAGGGTTGGGAATGATTAGCACCTATGTGTGAAAGGAACCTTTACCTTTACTTTTAAACATACTTAAAATCAGAGAATTTACACACAATGCTAAAAATAATGTGAGAAAAAGGAGAAGAGAAAATATATTTCACCTGAAATATAGTATCTAGTGTATGAATATATTTTGCCACCCATGGGGATGCCTTTACCTACTTTCACCCTTCACAGTGGTATGTTTAGCAATGGAGATTGAGATCCAGAGGCCACAAGCCCCCAAATAATGAAACCAATCAGGATAAGGGCTCCAAAAGAGACACACCAGCAGAAGAATAGATTCAAGAAGCCCATGCAGATGTACAATTTCTAATGGAACAGATGGCCAAGCCAGGCAATACTGAAGATAACCTACAAGGACAGGATAACCCCCCCCCCCTTCTTAAAAAGACAAAGCTCCTGAAAATGAGCCATGCTATCTATTTACAGCAGAGGACTGTTGGGTCGAGATTTCTCTTGTAGTTCAGAAGCTGTTAATAGGTGCGACAACAACAACTTAGCGTGTAGTAATAGCTGCATACTAAGTAATAGCAATAGCCTTTAGGATTATATACTGCATTATAGTGCTGTACATCACTCTCTGTGACACTTACAAGGTACAGCATTATTTGCATATTTCCCCCAACAATCTGGATCCTCATTTTGCTGACCTCAGATGGATGGAAGGCTGAGTCAACCTTGTGCCCCTTCAGGATTGAACTCCAGGCTCTGGACAGAATTAACCTGCAATATTGCACTTTAACCACTGTGTCACCAGGACTCCTTATATATGCATTATGAGTATTATATATATGAGCCGTGGTGGCACAGTGGTTAGAATGCAGTACTGCAGGCTACTTTTGCTGCCTGCTGGATGCCTGCAATTTGACTGAAAGTTTGACTTTCACCAGCTCATGGTTGATTCAGCCTTCCAATCTTCTGAGGAGGTAAAATAAGGGCCCGAATTGTTGGGGGCAATATGCTGACTCTGTAAACTACTTAGAAAGGGCTGTAAAAGTACTGTGAAGCAGTATATAAGTCTAAGTGCTATTGCTATTATGTATGTATGTATGTATGTATGTATGTATGTATGTATGTATGTATGTCTCTCTCTGTGTGTATGTATGTATGTACAATATGAATGTACACATGTATGTGTTGCATCTGAATCAACAATTTATTTAAAGTGTTGTATGACCTGCTTTAGATTATGAAATATTATAGTGGCAGTCATACCTGCACTAAGAGAAAAATAGCAAAGTGAACCTGAATTGACTGGTCAGTATAACCTTCTTTATCATTTTTTCTCTAGCTTTAGCTCTTTAAGTGATAGCTGACTCATGGAAAAGTAAATGACTAGAGAATACAATACAATAGCAGAGTTGGAAGGGACCTTGGAGGTCTTCTAGTCCAACCCCCTGCCTAGGCAGGAAACCCTATACCGTTTCAGACAAATGGCTATCTAACATCTTCTTAAAGACTTCCAGTGTTGGGGCATTCACCACTTCTGGAGGCAAGCTGTTTCACTGATTAATTGTTCTAACTGTCAGGAAATTTCTCCTCAGAATCTTTCTCTCTGTCTAACCCATAAACACTCCATAAAAAAATATAATGCTTACTTCCAAGTTGCGCATTTCAGAAAGAAACGAATACACCTAGTCAACTAAGTGAGTTAGGAAATGGATAATATCATTAAACAGATGAATCGTTTTACGGTTTCTCTAATACAAGTGGAAAGTTGTGTATTTATACAGGTTTATGCTTTCATATTTTAAATTCGGAAAGATTGTTTTTAATCCACTTTTCATTTTTTTTTAAAAAAGCAAGTATTTCATCTCCCTTTATGTTTTCTGACTTATGTTTTCTGACTCTGCCAGTATTTATGAAATGTATATTTCTTGTCATTCTTTTTCCTCCCCTCCTGATTGTGTTAGGGATCATTTTAAAACTGTTATGCTGCAGGGATGTCAGTGATTAAATTATAGATCACATGCAACTGTTTTATTCAGCATATCAAAAATATGTCAATTTAGAATGGTGCAGCAAATTTTAACCATCTGCCTTAGTTATATTTGCCACATAAGTAGTGATTTATCACTTATATTAGCTTAATCATTCTAAATGGCAATGCCATAAGAACCTAAATTTAAGCAACCCCACAGGGAAAAGCCATTGCTTAGTGATGGAATAGATGTAACATATGCCAAAGGTTCTCACTTTGTGGTATAATACAATAAAAACACAGCAAAATAATAAAGTAGTAGGTTTGTAGAAGGACAAAAGAAACAAGACTAATAACGTAGAATAGATCATTATTTATTAACGTGGCTTGTTTGAGTTTCACTCAGCATGATGTAAACATTGTTGGTGGCATGCAAGCCATGGTTTGACTAGAATGCATGAATAATGATTGATACATAAGCATTGCCTGATGCAATCAATTGATCAATTTATAGCAATATTTGAATAAATATGCTATTTTTTAAAAAGCTGATCTCACTAGCTTATATATTTTAGGAAGACTTCATAAAACTTTGTTCCTTACAAATTATACAATGGAGTCTCCAGGATTTTTTTCTTCAGGACTCCAAATCTTTAGACTTCTTAATGTGGACTAAACACTTCATTACCATAAACTGGATGAGAAGAAGCTAAATATTACTGACATGTATTTCCCAGAATCTCTGACAATTCGCCATTTGAACAAATATAATTTATTGACATAAGAAAGATGACAGGCTTACCACTCCTATCAGAGGTATTTCCAATATAAAATCATATAGTGTCACCAAGTATTTCAAAATGCCTGATATTGTTCCATTCTCAAAGCTAACAGAATTGAATCTGTCAGTATCTAGGTAGGAAATTGTTTGAGAAAACCCACACAGCCTCTGAGCTTCCCAAGGATGTATATTTTCTGGCATAACGTTTTCACATTTGGAGCAAGTAGAAACAGAATGTGATGGTGGATTATGTCCATTATTGAAATGTGCCTATTTCCAGAGGATTAAGAAAATAGAGAAACTGTTTTGAAAATGAAAGAAGACTTACATTCTGGTCAAGTCTGCTTTCCAAAAAGAAGAATATTCCACATTTAAAAGAGGAAAACTAGAGCACATTGACATGAGAAAAAAGCAGACCATAAAGGGATTTTGGAAAACAATCCACACATTTATTTTGGTTTCTAAATGAATATGGATTTCTGGACTAAGAAACTGGAAAACAGAGTCCCCCGGAAGACACTTTCATTGACACCTGGAGTATAATAGCTAAGCACACCTGCTGAGGCAATTATTCTTGGTATTTATTTAGTTTATAAATGATCAATAACACATAAGAAAGATGGAAATTAAAACAAGTGCCTTGAGCAGTTCTGAATTCCAGAATTTGGTTGCATGGTTAGGAAATTCTACTCATGTTTTTTAAAACATCTAATTTCCGGACTGTCCTCCTCAATCAAGTGCCTTTTTGCAGTATTAAGAGCAGAACTTACTCATTTCACTTACAAATAAACTACACAGTACATTAAATTTATTCCACACAGGACTTGCTACAAAGTTGTCCTCTTCTATTCAATTTATAATCTTTTATTGGAATAAACTCGATGAATGCCAACCAACAAAACAAGAGATTTTAATATATCTCTATAAAGCCCTAGTAAAGCTTCATCTAGAGCACTGCATCCAGTTTTGGTCACCACACTATAAAAAAGATGTTGAAAATCTAGAAAAAGTGCAGAGAAGAGCAACCAGGATGATTAGGGGACTGGAGACGAAAACATATGAAGAATGGCTACAGGAACTGGGCATGGCTAGTCTAGTGAAGAGAAGGACCAGGGGAGACATGAGAGCAGTCTTCTAATATTTGAGGGATTGCCACAGAGAGCAAGGGGCCAAACTATTTTCCAAAGCACCTGAAGGCCAGACAAGGAATAATAGATGGAAACTGACCAATGAGAGATTCAAGCTAGAAATAAGGAGGAACTTTCTGACAGTGAGAACAATCAACCAATGGAACAGAAGTTGCCTTCGGAAGTTGTGGGAGCTTCATCACTTGAGACTTTCAAGAAGAGATTGGATTGCCATTTATCAGAAATGGTTTAGGGTCTCCTGCTTGAGCAGGGGGTTGGACTAGAAGACATTTAAGGTCCCTTTCAACCTGTTAATCTGTTAAATCAGATATTGTCTAGATGACAAAATATGAGAAGTGTTCTTAGATATTCTTCAAAATGAATCTTGATGGAGCAATAGAAGACCTGCCTTATATTTCTCTTCCTTCCAGCTCTCTTTTGTAAAGCTGGATTACTTCAACTTGATTGGTGCATTACCTTGGTTCACAGATCTTGTCATGGTCATTTATCAAAGGCTGATAGTTACCCATCTGATCAAGATGTTCTTTACCATGACTCTTCCATGACCATAAAGAGTGTGAGAATTTAATTGGAAAAAAATGTGTTCAAAAATTCTCAATCCTTTCATAATTTGTCTGGGTTTGTACCTTGATATATCTTTCACATGCATATTTGTTAGGTATCCTGTGCAGTGCAATTTTTTTTACCCTCATTATCTGACCATTAATATATCTATAACAGAGTGCAGCTATAATACTTTTTTGTAGCTCATTAAAGCAGCAATATCAACTGCAGCTGCCAGCATGATCTTGAGAAAAGGTACATGTGTTTTGCGGAATTCCAGATAAGATCTATATATCTGCAATTCTGAATGGTATAAACTGAATGGATTCTAATTTTGGAACGGAATCCAAAGCACTGACTGGCTCCAATGTTAAAGCAACAAGGAGTTTCCCTCCAACTCATTGTTTGTAAAGTTAGTGTTCCAGTGTATGGGTTTTATTTAAATAATTGGGATGAAATAACAGAATAACCCTGGGACGCAGTGGCTCAGTGTCTAAGACACTGAGCTTTTTGATCAGAAAGGTTGGCAGTTTGAATTCCTAGCGCCGTGTAACGGAGTGAGCTCCTGTTACTTGTCCCAGCTTCTGACAACCTAGCAGTTCGAAAGCATGTAAAAATGCAAGTAGAAAAAATAGGAATCACTTTTGGTGGGAAGGTAACAGCTTTCCTTGCACCTTCGGCATTTACTCATGCTGGCCATATGACTACAGAGACATCTTCGAATAGCCCTGGCTCTTTGGCTTTGAAACGGAGATGAGAACCACCCCCTAGAGTCAGAAACAACTAGCACATATGTGCAAAGGGAACCTTTACCTTTACCTAAGAGAATAACAGAGTTGGAAGGGATTTTGCAGGTTCTTTAGTCCAACTCTTTGCTCAAGCAGAAAACTATGCCATTTTAGACAATTGGCTGTCCAATGTTTCTTAAAATACTTCCAATCCTGGAATATCCACAAGTGCTGGAGGCAAGTTGTTCCACTGACTAATTGTTGCAACTGTTGGGAAATGTTTCCTTAGTTCTAAGTTGGCTCTCTCCTTGATTAGTTTTCATTGCTTCTTGTCCTGCCTTCAGGTGCTATGGAGAATAGGTTGACCCACTTTTCTTTATGGCAGCCCCTCAAATATTGCACCCCAGTCCTTCTATTCATTAAACTAGATATACTCCATTCCTGCCACCATTCATCGTATGTATGGAGGAAAGTTTGCATGCATGTGTCTTATAGAAACAAATCAAATTATATAGCTTGCAATTTTCCCACCTACATTTCTATATATCTATCAGCAAAGTTTTAGGACAAATATTCAACTGGGTAGATCATCTTCTATACAGTCTTACATTTTGCAGTTCCACTTCTTTGAAAGTGTGATAAGATCTGAAACCTGCATTTCCATGCCTCATTGCCTACTACAGCTCAAAAGTTATTAAGGAATATTTCCCCAACAAAAATAATATAGGTTATCACCATCACAAGCAAATACAGTAGTCTATGAAGCACTTTTCTTTTTAGCTCCTCACTGCTGCAGTGAATATAGTGAATTCAACCCCACACATGATCATACTGGAAAATTCAATTTCTAGCACCCAAAGGAAAGATTTTTTTTTACTTGATAGGTCCATAAAAACTTATAAATAAGGTAGCATATGCTCATGAAAAGACAAATATAATTCTGGAATTGCACACAAAGCCATAATTATGGAATTTGAAGGAAGGGGAGCTAAATCTCCATCATGTAGAAAAGATGTGGAGACTCTAGAAAGAGTGCAGAGAAGAGCAATAAATATGATTAGGGGGCTCGATGCTACATATTATCATATATGGTGGACCTGCCAAAAGGTTAAGGCATTTTGGATAAAAATATGGTGGGTCATGCAAAATGTTTTTAAAAGAAGGATAAAGTTTATTCCTCAGTTATTTTTACTAGGTATATGTACTGACTTTACAGTGGTAGAGACCAATTTGATTCTGCACCTGATAACTGCAGCAAGACTGTTGGTGGCGCAATATTGGAAGAAGGGAAGACTTGCCTACAATCCAAGAATGGACATTGAAAGTCACAAACTTAGCCGAGATGGCTAAAATATCGGCATATCTCAAAGATCATTCAAATGAGATATATAAACGAGACTGGAAAAAATGGATTGACTATATACAAATATGATTAGGGGACTGGAGACTAAAACAGGCAGAACGGTTGCAGGAACTAGGTATGTCTTGTCTTATGAAAAGAAGGACTAGGGAAGACATGATAGCAGTGTTCCAATATCTCAGGGGCTGCCACAAAGAAGAGGGAGTCAAACTATTCTCTAAAGCACCTGAGGGTAGGACAAGAAGCAGTGGGTGGAAACTAATCAAGGAGAGAAGCAACTTAGAACTAAGGAGAAATTTCCTGACAGTTAGAACAATCGATCAGTGGAACAACTTGCCTCCAGAAGTTGTGAATGCCCCAACACTGGAAGTCTTTAAGAAGATGTTGGATAGCCATTTATCTGAAATGGTATAGGGTTTACTGCCTAGGCAGGCGATTGGACTAGAAGACCTCCAATGTCCCTTCCAACTCTGTAATTGTATCGTATTTTATTAAATTACACAGGACATACAGAAATCCCATTGTCTGCATCTGATTGGGGTTTATTACAGAATTTTTTCCCCACGCCTCGCATTGAATGGCAGCGTGGCTTGTAAATGTATTGTGCACCGGATAAGTCATTTTTCTGAACATCATTTCTGAATAGAGAGATAAGTTAAAGTTGCCTTCCATCATCTTTGATTTGCTTGTGTGTGTTGAACACCACTGCATTTCCTGGTAAACACATAGTAGCGGGGATACAATTATTTTGCTCATCCTGTCCTATGACTGTAATAAAAACTCAGTGCTCTCTCTATAGACCTAGGTATTATCCTTTTTTAGATTGAAACATAAAATGTTTTAAAAGCATGTAGGTACTTCACAATTGCTGTATTTTTGGAGTCTCTATGTGTGAATAAGAAAGAATTAAGTAGCCCTAAAGGTAAAGGTTGCCATCGCACATATGTGCTAGTTATTCCCAACTCTAGCCAGTGCTGTCCAAAGACTTCTTCATGGTCATGTGGCCAGCATGACTAAATGCTGAAGGAACACAGAGCACTGTTACTTCCCATCAAGCTGGTCCCTATTTTTCTACTTGCATTTTTTACGAGCTTTCACACTGCTAGGTTGGCAGAAGCTGGGACAAGTAATGGGAGCTTCATTACGTGGCACTAGGGATTTGAACCGCCGAACTGCAGACCTTTCTGATCGACAAGCCCAGTGTCTTAGACACTGAGCCACCACGTCTCTTTAAGCCACCATATCCATTTCCCCTTATTTCCAGAATGCAAATAAAAAGAATTACCAGTAAAGAAAGCACCATGTCCAAGAGATTCTTTGGTTCAGAAAATTCCTTATGGTGGTACCAACCTTTGCCAAGGACTTCAGACACTGATTCTAGCTGTGCTTTGCACTGCAGTTCAAACTTCCTTCTCTTTTCCTTCTATTATTCCTCAATTTATATTTTCTACATCCAGCCTCTGCTTGTAGCATCAGGCAAATCAATCTCTCCCTAGAGCCCATCCATTTTTTCCACATGTTCATCCATAAATTGTTTGTAAGGGGAAGTTTGATAATATGCAAATGCACTTCATTTTAATCATTCCATTAAAACATTGTTGATTAATTGCCTAAAATTAAAACTTGAAATGGCTGGGAACCTTACTTTTAATGTAAGTATAAATACTTGTTCCTGCAAGTAGCTGAACTGTTAATAAATTGGGCTGTTTCACCGATTTCCGTACAGCAGACATGAAAATGTATGTTCTCTATTTAAAAGAGGAAATGGAGCATATATCTAACATTTCAGACACACAGTTTTTATGCACCATAAAACTATTCTTCCAATTAATGTTCTAAGGGAAAAAGTTAATTGATGCTTGTTTCTATTCCCCCGTGAATTCCCATTATCATAGAATTGGTGACTGCAGACCATAAGGCTTCTTTCAGGAAAGACTTCAGCATAATAAGCAAAAAAAGAACTTTCTATAATTGTCTATTCATATTCAGAATTATATATTTTTCAGGCCACAGTGTTAAAAAAAAGTAAAAGAAGAGGAACAAGATGTAACATAACAAAGAGAAATCATAGTGGTTCAACCAAATAGACTTGATGGTCCAAATTTACATGTCCCTATTCAGTGGTCACCAATTTAGATGGCAATTGAGACTGGAAATTCTGTCATTAAGAGATCCTACTACAATCCCTGAAGTCTGTTAGAGCTATATATTGCTTCATAGTGCTTTACAGCCCTCTTGTCATGCTCCCATCAGAGCCTGAATCTGTGGGGGAAGAGGAGCTGGAATCTGAGCTGACAGAGATGGAGGGGGAAGCTTCATTGGCTACGGGGGGGGGGGGGGAATGGGGAAGGGAAGCCAGTCAGGCCAAGACATTTCAGATTTATTAGAGCTTGTAGACAGGGGGGAACAAGGGCAGATGAAAATGAGAGACAGAGCTCAGGTGATGAGCAAGGACCACCCCCTCCTGATCCGAGAACATGGAGAGTGGAATAAAATGAGCAGCCAGATTGTTGGGGGCAATATGCTGATTCTGTAAAGAGAGGGCTATAAAGTACTCTGAAGCTGTATATAAGTCTAAGTGCAATTGTTATTGCTAAATGACAAAGAAGTCTGTATATGTGGCTGTCCCAAAGGGCCTTTTCAAAAGTCCCTTAGTTTTTTTTTCCCCTTCTCATCCAAGAATCGAAGATGTTTCTTGGATGAGAGGTGAAAGGGAAAAAAACAAGAAAGTCCATTTGTCTTTTGAAAAGCACCTTTGGGATGACTGCATTATACAGACATTTTCCAGGGTAATCTGTCATTTCCTTATCAGAGGTTCTGGATTTCTTACAAATACTCCTTCATCCAAATTCAAATCTGCTTGAGTTCTACCTTTCACGGCTTCTCCCCAAAGTTTTCTTCAGATAACCAATGAATTATTTAAGAAGAAATATGGAATCCCAACCCATTCTCTTTCCCACTTGTACAAAATACATGTGCAAATTACACAATCTACGTCTCTGTCTTATTTTCTACATGGAAGATCATTTGAAAGCATGAATGCTTGAGTGTTGGAGGCACCATTCAGTCTTTTAGCGTATGTTTCCTAGTTGTCCAAATAAGGCATAATTTCCCTTTCTCCTGTTGTGAGGACATGCTGAAAATGGGCACAAAGATTTCCCATGGCACATGGTCAATGTAGCTCTCTTTTAGAAGAGAACGACTTTCGTGTGCATGGCTCTGGGATCACAGCTGGACCCACTGGATTGCCGCCAATTTATATAACAGATTTTCAAGAGCCATCAGCTTTTTTTCATTCAACTCATTAGTTCTTGATATTATTCAGTACTTATGGAAGATGAATAAATCAATCATTGTGTCGCTTCCTAATTCTGTAACCACACTTCTCTCAAAAGGCACATCATTAGATCAAAAATGTTTAGTCAAATGTATACATGAAACTGGTATTTAAAGTTTCAGTGAAGACAGTAATTAGTGTACTCCTTGTCATTTCCAGTGTGCCATGAAATATTATGTCATGTTGTGACTCTATTTTATGGGACCTGTTACATACCTGTCACTTTAACTTATGTAAAAGGGCTTCTGTATCATAACGTCAGTTTATATTTATTATTCAATCATTGTACATCTTTGGGTTGGCATTAAACTGGGAAGGAGAAGAGAAATCAGTCACCAACATAAATAGCATTCAACTCAAACAACGGAGAAAGCAGGAAAATACTGGGGGGAAAATGGTCTCCTCCTCCTTCAATATCATCTATTTTCCATCAGATGTAAGTGTCCCTTCCTGGATCTGCCAAGCAGCATGAACAAAGGTTATTGACAGAATAAGCTTGGGATTGCTGCAGTGAAGAAAGCACAGCTGGAAGGAATGGAATCAACAGCAAGAGAAAAAAATCATGTTGAGTAGAAATCTCCCTTGAAATTTCTCAAATTCTTCTTAATCCTGCAAAGGAGAACTCATATTTTCCAATATTATTTTCAGAGATTTTCTTTTACATTTCTTTAGGCATATTTTTAAAGATTTTTGTAGACAATGGAAGGTGGTACTCCTGATTTTATTATTTTCTATGGCAGATCTTTGCAGCCCTCTAAAGCTTTGCTGCATGGCTACTCTTCCAAAAATACATATTTTTAAAATTTAATGGGACGAATTTGAGATTTCTTTCCTTAGATTTAACACAAACCAGAGAAGTCATCAAAGCTGTATCATGTAAGGAAAAATAACAAGGTCTTTACCCAGATCTCTTAACAGTGTTGTTATTTTTCATTTTTGATAGATAAAAAGCAAAATTTAATTCCATCTTACTGAGTAGAATGGGAGGGAGGAAGGAAGGAAGGAAGGAAGGAAGGAAGGAAGGAAGGAAGGAAGGAAGGAAGGGAAAGAAAATCATACACAATATAAGTTCAAGCACCAATTAAGCACAAATGAAGGGATTTAATATATATGAGAACGCAGAATGTTGGGGGCAATATGCTGACTCTATAAACTGCTTAGACAGGGCTGCAAAGCACTGTGAAGTGGTATATGTCTAAATGCTATTGCTATATACAGACACATACATTGACTGAAGAGATAATTACACAAATTAATGTATTGTATGTTCTGTTCCCCATGGATCCATTTGTATAGTTTCAATTTATACTTCCCCATCAATATGGGGACAGGCAGTGCTTGTGCTTAATATAAATATAAAAATATAAATATAAATATATGTGTGTGTGTGTGTGTGTGTGTGTGTGTGTGTATTTTAAGGTCAAATGCATGCTAAAGTCAAATATTTTATTTTAAACTTTTAAAATGCCTGACTTGCTTATAGAGAAATGAGCTTTTAGCAAATAAGTGTTTTTCCTGGTCCTTCCTGGAAGGATCATCTGACCATAAAATAATGGGTGTGAACATATTCAGTACAATAAAAGCCAGGTAGGTTTTTTTTTAACATGCCTTTAAAAATGTCAAATAAATCGGGAACAAATTATTAGTTTTTTTCCATCTGTTATTATCTTATTTGGTGAGTAAGATTGCAAGTGGTACTTTTAAACTGCAACAAGAGCCACAGCAACACAATGGAAAGGTGGCTGAAAAAGCAAAGAGATACACAGAACAGATGCACGCTGAGCAACATTTTTCTTTCTTTCTTAGTCTTTATTGGGTTTAAGATGATTATAAAATCACTATGCTCCCTACTGAGACAGTATCAAGGCAATCCAGCCAGATTTCTTAATCGAAATAACTTTCTGAATCAAGAAGTCAAATGGAATGAAATGTCTTCTGGTCAGTTTGATGGATTTGGACTCTTTGGCACATGTACCAATCTTGCAATTGATGGCCATGTGCATGTACCGTATTTAGAAATCTGAATCAAACCAACCAAGGATTAATTCATCTGGGCACCTGAATCAAATGAGAGTGGCTTTCTGAATTGGTTCTTTGGAACATTCTACCATAAGAGGTGAGACTCCCATCCCCATCCTCTTGGTTTTCAGGAGCTGACTTGGGGCCCCAATGGGGACATTCTACACTGGAAGTGGTTGATGGAATAAAAAAAGAAAACCTCACACCTTTGCTCTCTGTCCCTTTGATTTTCAGTCTCTATTCAATTTAGAGTTAAATTCTTAGGAGGCACGATGGTTCAGCAGTAAAGATGCTGAACGGGTCAACTGGAGAGCTGACAGCCTGGGTTTAAGACCCAAGCTTTGCATAATGTGTTGAGCTCCCATTACTTGCCCCAGCTCTTGTACACCTAGCAGTTCGAAAGCATGTGAATGCAGGTAGATAAATAGGTACCATTTTAGTGGGAAGATCACAGCCTTCTGTATGCTTTTGGCATACAGCCATACTGGCCAAATGACAATGAGAAATGTCTTCAGACAACATTAGTTTTCTCAGCCAAGAAATGGAGATGAGCATCCTGACCTAGAATTTGGATACAATGGAAAGGGAACTTTTACATTTTTTCCTATTTAATTCTCACTAATTTTAACTGTTTTTATTGTTGTTTTATTTGTTGTTTTATTGTTGTTGTTGTTGTTTATTGTTGTTAGTTGTGAAGTCTTGTCCAACCCATCGTGACCCTATGGACAATGTTCCTCCAGGCCTTCGTGTCCTCTACCATCTCCTGAAGTCCATTTAAGCTCATGCCTACTGCTTCAGTGATTCCATCCAGCCACCTCATTCTCTGTCATCCCCTTCTTCTTTTGCCCTCCATCTTTCCCAGCATGAGGTTCTTCTCCAGTGAGTCCTTCTCATTAGGTGGCCAAAGTATTTGAGTTTCATCTTCAGGCCTTCTGAAGAGCAGTCAGGGGTGATCTCCTGTAGGACTGACCGGTTGGATCCAAGGGATTCACAGAAGTCTACTTCAGCACCATTGTTTTTATGTGTATCCTTTTATCATCTAATAAAAAGCCTTTAATGGCAAGATGGACAGTGTATAAATTTAATAAATAAATAAACTAACCAATCGATAATTGCATTATGATTTCAACATCAAGAAAAAGGCACAAGCAAAGCAAAAACATTTCAATAAAGGGATTTCATTTCCTGGAGTACAAATATTTCCTGGTTAAGTTCTCCAGTGTAAATTTCATCCCAGGCACAATTATGTGAAATCTGCTTTACTCTCTGTTGGTTTTAACGGTGCTTAGGTCTGTCAAATTGGTGAGACCTCCAGCCTACCAGAATCATGCTTGGGGAATGTTATTCTCATTGCTTGGGGTTGTATCTTCTTCACGATGACTAAGAGCTTTGTAACAGAGTTCCAATGAGACCCCCGAGGAAGCATGTTCTTGTTCTGAAACACACTTATCACAATAATTTTGGAGGCTCCTTGTGGTTTCTCTGATTTGCTGCGTTGATTCACGGCTCCATATTTTATTTTCGCCAATTCCCTGGCCGGCTGTGTGTTCTTTCCCACTCTTCAATGGCAGTCGTGTTGTTTCATTTTTTTCATTTGCTCTTTTAAACTCCATCCCTATATACAGTATAAATTTGGGGGATTGGGAAGCAACGTAGATGTTCATGATGCTTTTAAGCTAATTTGTTCACTGGGTGAAATGAAACAAAAACGACAACAAAATTACCAATGGTGAAATAATAATTCTGTGTCAGAAAACCAGGGAAGTTCAAAAGCTGTCAACAAACTTTGTGAAGCTTAAAACTGTCTGTGAATGGTCTCTGTTCTGGAGGATGAAAAAAAAAACACACGCACACACGCACACACGCACACACGCACACACGCACACACTTGAGTTCAGTTTGATCCAAGAATGTTCTCGCAAATAATGATAATGTCAAATGAAGATTTACTATTTTTGCTGAAATTTCCAAAATGGATTTCATAGCCAGCGGTGGGCTTCAAAAATTTTAGCAAGGGGTTCTCTACCCAGTTGCTGGGTGGGCATGGCCATGGTGGGCATGGCCTAGTTGGCCTCCTGCACCACGACTTGGGGTGGTGGTTTATTTTCACCTCCCCCAGTCTCCTGAACTTCCACTGAATTTTTTGCCCTCCCTGAGCCTCTGTGCATGCCCTGCACTTACCTGCATCCAAAAAGGGGCCACATGGAGATTCCTGGGAGCGGGGAGGGGGGTCAGCCAGGAGTAGTATTTGGGGGTGGCCCAAACTGCAGAGAATCTTAGCTAGAGGTTGTCCTGAACCCCTGCAAATCCCTAGCAGCCACCCCTGCATAGTACTCTTGCTATGTGCTTACCCTGAGGTAAGTGCATACACGGTGAGGAATTCTATGTTTTTTTTTTCACTTTTGATTTAGTTATTGTTAATTATTTACCATCAAGAGGCAAAAGAAGAGGTATTAAGAGGTATGACTACTGAATTTATTACAAGAGAGAGCTCACTCTTGCTTTTGAAATTCTATAGTAGGAACAGGGCTTTGAATGGGAGCATAACTGGAAAATATATGGAAAATGTACAAGCTCTCCATGTGACCTATTACCCTAGACAATTATATATTAAAGTTTCATGAACAACCTATATATATTTGCCAAATCTGTCTGCAGATGTCAAACAGTGATTCATCACCCTTGGCACACGGTGCATCAGCAGTTACACAGAAGGGTTTTGACCATTAAGAATAACCAACAAGTCAATAAAATAGAACTATAGATTATTTACCCATTTGTCATAAAGAATGTAATCCAGGAAGAACATCCTCTTAAATACATGAACAGCTGGCTTGGCTAAAAAGAACAGAAGAATTAATTGATGGTAGATGAAATAAGAAAAAGAGAGATATGCTACACTTCCTTACAAAGGACTATTGATGTCCTTTGTAACTAGATCTGACCACTGTCAAAATAGTTATTTTTCTACTTGGGTTCCATGCAATAAAATTTCCAGTTCAATCTAGAAAACTTTATTCCAAACCATAAAAGTAGTTGCAATAAACAGATTGAAGTGAAATAGATTCTACCTCCCAGGAAGAGGATGTGCAGTATTTTATGCCAATTTAAAGAAATCTCTGCAGTAGATTAATTTGATGAGTTTTAACAGCATACACAGGGTTTGAATTACCTGATGTTACTCCAAAATTTGTGCCTCTGGATCACCTTCGAGCTGTTACAAGATAGTTATTTCATCCATAAATGTATAGCAGGGTAATCAACATGTCTTCAGTGAATGTGTTTGTCTAGCAATTTGTTTTTATTAACATGGGATAATGTGGTAGAGTCTGTGAACATGAAATATTGTTTATTTTTTTTATAAGAATGAAGCTGGTGGGCATAGTACCTGAATAATCACCAGGTTTTTACTAAAATGGCATACCATGCTTTTATTTTCGGTTCATAATGTGAAACGCATCTACTCCTTCAAAATTATATTGCAGAGCTTTGAATAATCATTTTGAATTCATTTGCATAATTCAGCCCTCCTCTTTTAAATGTACTTAAGCAAACAACATCTTTTCTTCACATAGATAGCTGCATTAAGCCTTTTTTTTAAAGTCATTTTTCTTTTGTTTTACAAGTTTAATAAAAATGAATATTTCTCCCATTCTTCTTAAAGCTGCCTTCATGTAGCACATGTGAACAAGTCAAAAACGCTGGCCAGCCTTGTTTGAATTTGGAAACTAAGCAGGATCTAAACTCAGGGTAATATAACACTGAAATAATACAAGTAATTAAAAAAAATAATGAAGGGATGTAATGTGGCAAACCAATGTAGTTGGTTTTAAATTAACTAATTCATACCAATAATAAATGACTACTGGTCAAGATTCCATACTTCTACTTTTTGAAAAGCTAAGATACACAACTATGTGAATTACACAGCTTAGATATCCCAGTTCAGAGCACTTTCCTTTCCTGTAATTCCATCTTTTTTAGTTATATTGGAAGGTTTTTATTAGAACCAAACTCAGCTAAGGAAAAATTAAAACAATAAAAAACAAATTAAACAAATTAAAGATGAAGAGGCCTAACCAACAGCTCACAAACAAAGCAACCATCCTACCTAGAATGACAATCTCCATAAACATATTCCTGAGATGCTCAGTAAAATCATTTCTCCTCATCCTGATTGTACAGATACATCTGCCATATCCTTATTCACTCAGTATTTTCCAGGTTCACAAGGACTCGCAGATCAAATTTATTCCTCATAAACCCTCTGGTTCCAATCCAGTGCAACAGATAACATTGCCAACTTCTTCTCAGTATATTGTAGATTTGCCAAGCCCTGACTTACAGCTACAGCCAAGTAGGCTAAACACACTTTATGCCTAGCTATTTTATTGTGTTTTTCAATCTCCAAGTATTATTTTTTATTCATTTACCTTTCAAAATATTACATTACTAATATTATAAACAATATATATATATACACACACACACACACACACACACACACACAGAGAGAGAGAGAGAGAGAGAGAGAGAGAGAGAGAGAGAGAGAGAGAGAGAGAGAGAGAGAGAGAGTTGTCATAGCTTTTTAGATACTTTGGTTTGGCAACAGTCTGGAAATGTTTGTTTAATTCTAAAGTCATTTTCCTTACAATATTTAGACAGTGAAGTTACAGTTAATATTCAGAGTCTCTCTTTATAATTTTATTTCTGTTTGCTGGTCAAAGACTAACATGGATATATTTCATTATATTGAAAGATCACTGGATACTTTATTTATTTATTTATTTATTTATTTATTTATTTATTTATTTATTTATTTATTTATTTATTTATTTATTTATTTTAGTTAGTCAAACTTGTACGAGATAACAGGTATAAGTATAAACGTGGACATGAGCACATGAAATGAGTACAAATAAATGGGGACAGTAGGACAGGGATGGTAGGCATGCTGGTGCGCTTATGCACGCCCCCTACACAGACCTCTTAGGAATGGTGTAAACCTCCTCAATTTAAGGTTGAAGCTATGTGGGTTTGAGGAAGTAACAATGGAGTCAGGCATTGACCACTCTATTGCTGAAGTTGTATTTTCTGCAATCGAGTTTGGATTTACCTTAAGTTTGCATCTATTGTTTGCCTGTGTATTATTGCGGTTGAAGCTAAAGTAATCGTTGACAGGTAGGACGTTGTAGCAGACAATTTTGTGTACTATGCTTAGGTCAGACCATACGCAGAGTAGTTCCAGGTTGTCCAAGCCCAAAATTTCAAGCCTGGCAGCATAAGCAGGGTTATAATAATAAATGTTATTATGATCTATAACATTGGTATTTATTCTCTATCAGCTACACCTAAGATGGTCAGATCGTAAATGATGATTTAAAATAAATAGATTCCACTGAGAAGGACACGGTGACCCATTCCACTGTCCTGAAAAGAAAACCAGTGGATAGTCAGATAACCAATTATGGATAGATAATTCTGGTGAAATGTTCTGGTCAGACATGGGGGAAAAAAGAATAATGGGCTAGAGTGAAACACTGCAAAAATAAATCAGAATAGAATGCAGTAGCAAACCACTTGTGCATTATTGTCTCTAGAAATATGTATTCATAAATTCACCAGGAGCATTCCTAAATCTGAAAATTTAGTCTAGGCATCTCAGTTAATTGGCAATTAAAATTATTAGAAGTTTCTTTTTCAATAAATAACAAAGAGGGGGAAAGCAAGACCAATTAATAAAAGGGTGTGAAACAGGTTCTTAGTCACAATTTTATTTATTTAAAAAAAATTACATGGCCACCGTCTTATTCTCACTGACTGTGGGTGCCTTATAAACTCCTAGTGCAGGTAAAAAGGCAAAGGTTCTGCTCACACATATGTGCTAGTTGTTCACAACTCTGTGGGACCATGCTCATCTTGGTTTCAAAATCAAAGAACATCTGCTTGGTCATGTGGCTGACATGACTAAATGCGAAAGGCGCATGGTTGTTCCCTTCTCACCAAAGGTGGTTCCTATTTTTTTACTTGCATTTTTACATATTTTGGAACTGCTAGGTTGGCAGAAGCTGGGACAAGTAATGGGAGCATACTCCGTTACGCGGCACTAGGAATTCGAACTGCCAAACTGCTGACCTTTCTGATCAACAAGCTCGGAGTCTTAGCCATTGAGCCACCCCAATCCTTCACAAGACTGATGTGAAATTAAACGAGGGAGTGTCCCCCTACATCCATGTTCCCTTTTGTAAATATGAATGCACACACACACGCACACACACACGGTTGCATACACAAACACACACATTATGTTTATACAGATAGCTCTAGATAAAGTTTGAGCTGCAGTCAATTCTAAATACTATAAGGATTTCAAAAGGAACTTCAAAGTTGGTGAGTTAAAAAAAATAGTCCATTAAGTGCTAAAAGTGGTGGGTAATGTGTAAATTATACATAGTCGAAATATCATTTCTATGTTAGGTGATCTGATCCTTAAGAACTGTCTCAGTGAAATGAAAAGATGAGAAAAGAGATACACAGACCACAAGAGAAGAGATAAACTTCTTAAAATTAAACACTGCAATGCAGGAGGGAGGGAAAAAAAAAGTCCTATCTTTTTTCTTACCAATTCTCCGATGAAAGACAAAATGCTTTTGAAATGACTTGTGAAGGTGAGAAAATATGTGATTATATTCTCAAGATGCACTCACTACATTCTGTGGTGTGGTATTCTTTTGCTTATATACTCAGGTGGTGATCAAAGATATGAATGTCCCTCTATTTCCCTTGATAAAAATCTTTCTAGCAAACAGTAGCCTTGCTGTTCCTTATGCTTCAGTCAAAGACACAAAGAGTACATATGCAGATATATGTATGCATGAACATGTGTGTACAAGGAATGTGGTGGCTCAGTGGCTAAGATGCTGAACTTGTAGATCAGAAAGGTCGGCAGTTTGGCGGTTCGAATCCCTAGCGCCGCATAATGGAGTGAGCGCCTGTTACTTCTCCCAGCTTCTGCCAACCGAGCAGTTCAGAAACACATTAAAAATGCAAGTAAAAAAATAGGGAACATTTTGGTGGGAAGGTAACAGCGTTCCGTGCACCGTCAGCATTTAGTCATGCCGGCCACATGACCACGGACATCTTCGGACAGCGCTGGCTCTTCGACATTAAAACAGAGATGAGCACTGCCCCTTAGAGTCGGGAATGACTAGAACATATGTGCGAGGGAAACCTTCACCTTTACCTTATATGTGTACACACACACACAGACACACACAGACACACAGACACAGAACTGAAGAGCAGAATGCACTAGGAAAAGCTATTTTAATGCTTCAGTTGAAAAAGGTCTTGTGCGCATATCTCAATAGAGAACCATACAATTAACAGGTTTCTACAAGGCCATACCTCTAGCCCACATGTTCCTGTTTAGGAATACAGTTGAAAGCATCTTAGACTTGTCTTTTTTCTCCATGAAAAGGAGCCATTTACCTCTTAGTCTAATTGCTTTCAAGGTTGTGGTGCTCTGTTAGAGAATCCCTCCCCCCGCCTAACATTTTGTCCAACACACTGTAAAGAAGCACTTTTGATCCATTCATATGGACTTTCTGAAAAGACACGAAAAAACATTCATAAGTCTAATGAGACCCCTTTGAATATAAGAAGTCCAATTCAATTTTATGCATTTCCAGTTAAGAGTTGGCAGGTGCGCTGAATTAAGAGAGGAATAAGAAAATGCATATTGTAAAGGGAATGTGAAATGAAAGCTATTTCACATAGATCTTCTTGTCGGCATTGGAGAAATTTTCCATTTTATTGTGTAACTGTTGATGCATTGCTGAGTATAATGATGGATTAATATGCAACAGCTGTTGCAACTTCATAATTGTTTCCTAAGTACATAGGTAGGTTTGGATTATTTCTTTTTAATTGTGCCATTCACACTGTAACTGCTAATATTTCCCCCATTCAAGATTAGTCACATATTGAATTGGCTTTCCTAATAAGTATGATGTGAGCCATGAAAATTTGGATACACCTGGCTGATGGGGGAGGAAAAAAATGCATGTACACTGAATGAGCTCTTAATATGAACTCTCATTACCCAAGTGAAAACACTGAATTTCTGTAATATGAAATATAGTAAGTTCAAACTGCCCAAGGAACTACTGATTCTGTTCTACAGAGGAATTATTGAGTCTGTCATCTGCACCTCTATAACTGTCTGGTTTGGTTCTGCAACCCAACAAGACAAACACAGACTTCAGAGGATAATTAGAACAGCAAAAAAAAATTGCTACCAACCCGCCTTCCATTGAGTACCTACCAAGGTTCCACCAGTGCTCTGTGCCCAGTCCATTTGCATCCCTCTAAAAAAATGATCATGCCCCAAAAATAAATCTTAAAAGAGCCGGATGCATAAGGTTGTATGAGCTCATTCCTCAGTAATTAATATGACAATGGCTTTCATTTCCAAAAATCAAAAAGAACATATTTGCACATTTGCAAGTACAGGAACTGCTTTCTGAATTATGATGATAATGGGCCGATTATTTCTTTTTTTAAATACCTATTTGTTGCACAAAATGTTGTTCAATTAAAGCTAGTGCACCCGATAGAGAAAGAATTGGATGCATCTTTTGAGCATAGCTTGGCACCATTCACTCTAGCAAGCTGGTCAGTTTGTTGGAAGAGGAATGCATAGAAGGAACACCTCTTGTGAGGGGAAACAGGGTTAAGCCATAACAAGCTCTAGGGTCAAGGGCAGGGACATTGAAAGAAAGCCAGGGCTAGGAAGTGGACAAAGAACATTAAAAAATCTAAGCAGTTTTGAACTAAATTGCTTTAAAAATGCCCTATATGCAAAGAAAGTTCAAGCATTTGCAACAGCCTTTCCAAATGGTTATATTCAGATCAGCAAGCAGAAAAACATGGGAACCTTTTCCTGATGGCTTTCTTTAGCCATAGTTGGTTTCACATCCATTTGCTTGAACCGCAGAAAAAACAATTACTACCAACCTGCCTTCCATGGAGGACTTGTACACTGCACGAATCAAAAAGAGGGCCATGAAAATATTTACAGACCCCTCACATCCTGGACACAAACTGTTTCAACTCCTACCTTCAGAATGACACTATAGAGCACTGCACACCAAGACAACTAAACACAAGAAGTTTTTCCCCGAACGCCATCACTCTGCTAAACGAGTAATTTCCTCACTGCTGTCAAACTATTCACTAAGGATGCATTACTATTACTATTAGTCTTCTCATCATTCCTATCACCCATCTCCTCCCACTTATGACTGCAGAACTGCAACTTTGTTGCTTGTAGCCTTACGATTTATATTGATATTGATTGTTTCCTGATTGCTTATTTGTACCCTATGACTGTTATTAAGTGTTGCACCTTATGACTCTTGACGAGAATGTATTTTGTCTTTTTATGTACAATGAGAGCATATGCACACTCCTTGTGTGCCCAATCACACTTGGCCAATAAAAACTTCTATTCTATTCTATTTTCTTTTACACAGCCCCTAAATATAGCTTTATTGCAATCTATTTTATGAATTGATATTTCTGAAATTCCATGATGTCTTAAATGACATGATAGCTAACCTAAATTGTCTCACCTTTTTTTACATGGGGGAGTGTGTGTGTGTGTGTGTGTTTGTGTGCATGTGTGTTTATGTTTTCCATGTTAATTTAGGTGCTTGATATAAAACACTCAAGGTATTGCTAGTAAGAGCATTTGACAAGTAAAACATTGTAAAAGGTGACTTACCAGTAGCCTAAACACTTAAATATATATTCCCAAGAAGGGAAATTTGCTGTTGACATAAGTACATCTGTTCAAAATTAAATTTTACAGAATTCAATAAAAGATAGAGATTTTTTTTATCTTAAACCGTTATAATTTCTTTGCTTCCTCCCTTAGTATTTTCCTATAGTATTTATTATCCAGTGAATAAAGTTGTCCCCTTTATTTGAAGAGTCATATTATATTATTGTTAGACTCCCTGCTAACCACAATTTGTGAATCTGCCTCAATTACTTTGATTCACCTCTAATAAGATGCACAGTTAATTGTATGTGGTTTTTCCTCCCTGCTTGATTACTATATTGGAATATGTTGTGTATCTAATTAGATTTTGCACTTAATAAATACAGCTTCTATTGAACCTTGAGGTAGCATTGCCATTTGAGACTATTTTTCAATTATCATGGCAACCTCCATTCATCACTATAGAAAGTGCAACAAACAATTTGTCCTCTAGTCATATTATAATCTTTTCTCCCATTCTTTTAGCCTCTTCTAATTAACATGAGCACATTAAGAGCTATTACGGCAATCTCAAGAACATAACCTATAGTTGACTTCTTTCATGCCTCTTTTTATATTTCTCTAAGCCTATAATGAAAATGTTCTGTATTAAACTTTATGATGAGTTTATTCCCTTTCAGCTAATTATATTCTCGCATTGCAAAGTTCCCTGCACATTTTCCTGATTCCCTATATCTTCTTAATTTTCCTTTGGCAGGTAATATTGTTCTTGAAGACTTTTCTTACTTTCCAGAAGAATTAATGTGTCAGATGGCATGAAAGTCATTTTAAAAGATCTTTTTTTTTAGATATTGGAGAATCTCTACATGGGGCAATGCAATATTGAAATACTACAAGCCAGGCAAACTAGGTTCAAGAAAAATCGGCTAAGAAATTTGTTTTGAAATTATATCATCAACAATATATTAAAAGAATAATATCAGAATTTTCAAAGGAAAAATGACAGCATTCTATGGTACATCTTGGGTTTGCAATGGATTTATCCCGCTTGCCATTTGTTAATAAGTTCAATTCTCATCCAATTTGTATCTGCTCCTAATGCTATGGGACGTTCTAATTTAGATCCTCCCCATGTAGAGTTAATAGTTTTCATAACACCATCTCAGAACCTACTGCTACAAACCATATTAAATTAATTGCACTACAATGCCATTGCTCATTTTTGTCTGTTCTTTAGATTTTTCTTCACTGCTTTTTTTAAAGAGAAACTAACAATGAAAAGGCGACTGTTCCAAATAAACCGAGTATATGCATTATTTTATTACATTTTATTACCCACTGCAAATGACTATAGCAATAAATACTTAATGAAACCAACTTTTAAAAAGTGGGTTTTATATAGATTCATGTAAGTCGTATGAGGGCTTAATATTTTAAAAAGCATTTCTTTAAAAAATGGAATTGTTAATTCATCAGATCATGCTGGAGAAGAACTCAGAGTAGAGCTGTATAAATTATGGCACAGGTCCTGATTAAACATCATGCTGTATAAGATATAGCATATAGCCCCAGATAAATCAGCACCTCTGCTTGCCAGTAAATGATTGGGGTTCCACTTGAATGGTGGAAAATGATAATAATTCACGGTGAGGAACGGTGACTTCAAGAAGTATTGTTGTAGCTCAGTGGTACATCATCAGTCTGCAGAAGGCCCCCGTTTCTGTCTTAAGCATCCTGAGAAAACCTGAGTTCAAAATATTGGAAAGGCATTACTAATGGATGACAAGAGGTAGACACGCCATGGAGTCTCACCAAACTCAGCATTATATTCTTTTCTTTTTAAATCAGGTGAAATTCTATTCTCCACCATCTTCCCTAAAGGACTGGTAGGCTACCTTTTCTGTATCTTGATACCTCTTCTTCCCCCCCCCCCCAAGAGGTTGGAAATTGCTGTTTCTGTAGTTTCTGACCATGAGAAATGCCACATCCATTTCGGTCACCATGTATGCTAGTTAGGACAGAACTTTGCCTGGTGTGCACCATCGTGGAGGTAGTCTACGCTTCATAGCCATTGAGGTTATATATCAGTGTTCTCATGACTTCTGTAGATGCCATATGCTAAAGAAATAAATAAAATAAAGAAGAGGATGGAAACTGCCCTTATAAAAATGGAATGCCAAAGTACAGGGGCACATTCAGCAGTGGAGTTCACAATTTGTTACCACAGACTAAGCTGACTACTCGAGAGGAGAGCATCCCACCCCTCTCCACAAGGCACACTTGACTTAAGGAGACACTGTGCGCATGCTCGATTTGCAACATCACATGCCCCTTCCGTACATACACCTGGCTTTCCACATATGCACTGTGCTTTCGTGTGGACCTTCTGCACCTGCACCCAGCCTCAAAAATGTGCCTAAATTGGATGGCATAGAGCCGGGGAAGGTGGGTGGGGTAGGCCCACCCGCAATTTTCCCTACCGGTTCTGGTGTACCGGTCCAAACTGGTCCGAACCGGCTGAATATCACCCCTGTGCACACTCTTCACAGAGGTCAACTGACAATCCAAGCAATCCTCAACTCTTCACTCCAAGGAGAAAAGCTATTGACATAGGAGATTAGTTCTCAGCCTAAGTTATCTTACATGGATAGGAGAAGCAAAAAAAAAAAAAGTGAATCTGCTGCCCCTCCTTAAAAAAAAAGGAGGTATAAATGCAATGAATATTTTTTTAAAAAAACGACTTGATAAAACTCAGCATATTTTCACTCTCCCCCCCACCCCATGTAGTGGTTAAAGAAATGAAAATGAAAGGAATGTGTCAAGGAAACTATCAGAATAAAACTTCAATTAAAACTACTTGACATTATAAATTTCTAAATTACATCTATATTAAAAGATGAGATCATAAGGAGACATGAAAGGATGTAAATGAGAAGACAAATGAATTCTGTTCATCAACTCAAAAGACAAAAGTGCCTTACATTTCAAATCGGTGATGCAAATGTAGGGTAGATAAGGACTTCCCTTCACAGCTTATTTTGTTCTGAAGTTTTCTTTTTCATAAAATGGAAACGAGACTGTATTTTCTGCAATTTAAGACCATTATGCCGTATCTTGAATTATAAGAAGTTTCAGCCACCTTCTATAGATCAGCCTTTCAGGTAGTATGAGGAATATCTGGATTTCTGGATCATTTGCAATGCTACCTGGACACCTCAATTGGACCTGCTGGATTTCTTGGTTGCAGCTGTGGTGCTCACAGTATTGGGCTGGAGGTGTGTGTGTGTGTGTGTGTGTGTGTGTGTGTGTGTGTGTGTAGCACTTTGCTTTGGGACTTGCCAGAAACATGGGAGCATTTGGGAAACTTTGGAGCAATAAAGGGACAGTTTGAATTGCTAACTGTCTGTGTTATCTCTGTAACATTCCCCAGGTCATCACACTTCTGCTTTTGGCAAATTGTATTTCATTCATGTGAAGAGGAACAAATGAATGGTCAGTCACACCAAAGCAGTTTTGCATGGGAGCCTTTCATATCAATGGAAATTTTCTTCTTTAAGGAAAAAACAAAGAATTTAAATTGCTTTCTTCAAAGCAATTCTAAGCACACACACTATTTGAGTTTTACATTATTTAAGAAATCTAAATTTTATAGGAGCATCTTTAAAAATTACTGCATAATACACATTTAAAAGATCTCTAGGAAAAAAGTTGGGCTAAACATTTAAAGAGATTTTTTTTAAATTATATTTCACAAATTCTCTTTTATCTTCGCTCACATAGCCTGACTCATTTTCAGAGAGAATTTGGCTAAGCTATAAATTAATAGGTGTTTGATTGAAATCAATGACTCACTCACACCTAATTTATTGAGACAAAGCTTAGGCTGTATAAACCTTTTGGTTATTGTTTTCCTAAAGCAACTCTGTTTTAATTTGCATGCATTAATGCTTGCAAAATAAAAGAAGCGAAGCTTGGCATTCTTTTCGTCTTCCTTTGTCTTTGAACACAGATTAAATGTGTGAAGGTACAGTCCATGAAACAAAACCTGGGGAAAAAATGTATTTGTGTACTAAACAGTTGTGTGTGTGTGTGTGTGTGTGTGTGTGTGTGTGTGTGTGTGTAAATAAATAAATTACAAATAAATATGCAGCAGCAGCTGATCATTCTTTTCTAGCTCTCCTTGGCAAATTTCTCAAGCAGCTGTGCTAGCAATTGTGAGAGGCTGTATCATTTGAAGGCTGGTGAAGGGCTTTGTGAGTTGCTTCATTATTTTCTTTGTGATTTGGAAAAATTGCAGATTTTATGAATGAATTCACACCCAAATCCCATGAGGCATCCCTAAAAGAGGAGATGGACTCTTTGTGGTGATGGGGGTTATTGTAGAAACAAACAATAATCAGGCTAGGCTGGCTGAATAGCAATTTTCAATGGAAAGATCTTGAGAAGTAAGTGAGTGACATTTCATTTCTCACTCCTAGTGGATTAATGTTCACTAGGGAATAGGTTTTTGCTCATTATGAATTTTTATTAATTTTCTATTTATTTCCTCCTCCTCCCTCCCTCCCTCCTCCCTCCTCCCTCCTCCTCCTCCTCCTCCTCCTCCTCCTCCTCCTCCTCCTCCTCCTCCTCCTCCTCCTCCTCCTCCTCCTCCTCCTCCTCCTCCTCCTCCTCTTCTTCTTCTTCTTCTTCTTCTTCTTCTTCTTCTTCTTCTTCTTCTTCTTCCATATCCATCATTGGATGTTGGCGATCATGTTGGCAATCCTATTTTTGTCAACAGACACATGAAAAAGTGCTGCTGAGTTTTGTCCAAACCAGTCCCTTAGGTTTTGAAGCCATGATGTTCTTCTTCTGCCTGGACCTCGTTTGCCTTCAATTTTTCCCTGGAGGATTAAGTGAAGGATACCGTATTTTTATGGGTGTCGCATCACATGTCCAAAATATTCTAACTTTCACTTTTTAATGGCTTTGATGATTTCCCTTGGCTTCCCAAGTGGCTTATCACCTCCTCATTTGTGATTTTGTCAACCCAGCTTATACGTAACAGCCGTCCCTAAATCCACATTTCAAATGATTTTAATTTCTTCAAGTGGTTTTCTGTCAGAGACCAACTCTCTACTCCATAGAGCTAGATAGGATAGAAAAGATATAACATCTGACAAGCCAATTACATTTCTTAGTGCTTAATAAACATCATGTTGTCTGGGTTTTTAAGTTGTTTAACTATACAAATTCCCTTCTTACTCTCCATCCCTTTTTCCCAACCTTTGGTAAAATAAGTTCCATGTTTGATAATATTCTGTATCTTCTTTCTGTTTGATTTTCAATGCAAGTCTATCCATTTCTGCACAATCTAATATCTTCTTAATTATCTCTGTATCTAGGGATCAAGCTTTTAACTGTAGTGAATGAGTTTCCACTACAGAAATAAATATTATTAAACTTCAGGACAACTTTCTGATTAAGACAACAGGCTATAGCAAGGGCCCAAAATGTCTGCCTATCCAAGTGTCTCTCCTCTGAATGAATGCCTATAATTCCATTTCAAATATTATCTACAAAAAAAATGAATGAAAATTTTAAGAATTAGTTAATGGCATCCATGTAAACATAGCCTTCATCATTTTGCTTCTTTTAGATCTCACATTTCAATAATTATTTACTGAATATTGACTCCCCAGTCAATAGGCAGTTGAATTCTTGAAGCCTCTCATTCTATCATTGGTATATTCTTTTTCTTCTCCATAATTTCTTGTCCACCGAAATCAATGACAAAAATTTCCCTAGGAGTAGAAACACAAAATATTAAAGTAACTTTCTTGATCCAGTTGATCTCCTTAAACATGTTCAATTTCCTTTTTATACATTTCCTATTAATTTCTCCTTAATTCCTTGTCCTTGACCATCCTTGTTGCCCTATTCTAGTTTCCTTCAATATTAGTTAGGATCCTGGGTTCAGGATTTGACACAGGATCAACATTCTTTATAGCTATTTTAGACTATTACACCTATTGTAACCAACTCTGATCCTCTGTTTTTGTATACACTTCTGAAAATAATAATTTTCTTAATAATAATTGTTACTCTTATTAGTTATTGAAATTGTACAGGTAGCCAATTCTACTTTCCTTGCTTCAAAGGAAGAAGACATTTTGCTTCTCAACTAATTCATTAGTTCTGACAGGATGATGGGGGCTATGGAAGGATTAATTTTGTGGCCTCAAGAGTTCTCAGGGAGAGTGCTAATAACCAGATGACTGAAAAGAAAGATCCTTTCAACTTCCCCCACCCATACACCCTGTCAGAACTAATCCCTCCATAGCTCCTACCATTCTGCCAGAACTGATGAAGCTTCTTGGATGAGAAGCAAAAGGGTTTCTTCTTCCTCAAGGAAAAACAAACAAACAATCCAGTTGCCTTTTGGGGAAAAAAACCCCACCTTTGAGACACCTATGACCTGAATGACTGAGAATCTCCACAGACATTCTACTTTCTATCTATTCGTAAAACAGCTTGAGTCTGATTTTATGTGCATATATGAATAAAACACAGTTATATTTGCTACTTACAATTGAGCACAGTACCTTTCAGTTCAAGTATGGATACACTTGACTGTATTAAGTTTGTGGGGGCATTTTCCCCCTTTCTAAGTATTTTTAAAATGCTTTTAAAACTTTAAAAAATGTTTTCAGTTTTGCAAAATTCCATGCTTTGAAATCACAGCTCAAGTTAGACTGTCTTATTTTTTTAATAATAATTAAATTATTCATAATTTATAATTTTAAAAATCTCCATTCCTACCCCACTCCAGGGGAAGGTTACTGCAAAATCCCCATTCCCTCCCGATCAGCTGGAACTCGGGAGGCAGAGAATAGACGGATGCGGCACCAGTAAGAGGTGGTATTTACCGGTTCTCTGAACTACTCAAAATTTCTGCTACCGGTTCTCCAGAACTGGTCAGAACCTGCTGAATACTCATCTTTGAGTGGAATCCATTCTATAACTGCCGTAATCCCCTGCATTAAATGCATTAATATGTAATAATATCTACAATTCCTACCTATGAAGCCTGCAGTCTCAGCTGCAATCTGCTTTCATTTCTAAGATAGCAAGTTAATCTAACCCAGAAAGGGATAAAATGTTGCTCGCTCGCTCGTTCTCACACACACACACACACACACACACACACACACACACACACAGAGGATTCTTCAATGAAAGTGCAAGAAGCATTTACCAAACCATCAGTTGATTATATATCCTGGCATTTACTGACAGCCTCTGAATTAATATTTCTTAGCTACACTGGCAAAGAGGATCCCTTGTGGATTTTATATTTTGGGATTGCTTTAAATGCCTAGAGTCAGAAGAGAGAAGGGGAACTTTCCTTTCAGGCACAACATGAAATCACTGAGAGTTTTGACAGTAGCCTCAGCAACAGATTCAAAATAATATTGAATTCAAAGGATGCTGATAGAGATCACCTGAAGTCAGAGGCAGCTAAAGGACTTCTGGCACAATTTGGAATTCCTTCCCTCACTTGTGACAGAGGAATATAATACCTGTCAAATTCTGGGATTAATATATTTATGTCTGTCATACTGGACACTTGGCTGACCCTTTAATCTTTCTGTGAGTCTCGGAATATCATATTTTGAAGCTTCACATAGAGAAAGATATGTGTAATCTCTCTTTATGTGCATGGATGCCTGTTGGTGTGATTAGCTGAAGCCATTGAATCCATCTATTTTGGCCCTTTTAACATCACAGGGCTACCTTCTCCTTTTTCTATTTTTTTCCCCAATGTTTGTAGCAGCTCTGGGTTCTTCAACCAAAAACTGAAGAATAGCATTGAGTATTTGTTTACAGATTTCAGAATGGTTTACTTAAACCATTATAATGATTACAATAAAACAGAGAAAAGATAAAGCAGTAAAAAATATTAAAATGGCAAGAACAATAGCATTTAATAAATAATAATTTGAGGAACTGGTGGTTAAAAAAGAAACAAAAATGAATATCAACAAAAATGACTCTTTCAATTAGGTTGGGAATCTTTTTTCCCTGTTTTGTTTAAATAATTTGTTAAACAAAGAAAGTTTCCTTTCCTAGCTCTTCAATTGGAAGCCATTAGTTTATATTACAAGATTGTGAAGCACATGAAAACACTAGAATACTATTTGAGAAGTGGGTGTTCGTGGTATTGTACAGGTATTGCCTTCAACTAAAATGCTGGTTTAATTAATTATTTCAAATAATTGTATTCGGTATGGAATCGACGTTTCCATCTGAACGCCTACATTGGTATTGACTAGCATTGGTAGAAAACTAGTTAGGGAAAACTCCATGAATCCATGTAGCCTGAAAGATTCTTATTAATATGTGTGGTTAGCCAGTACCATTCTAGCAAATACTGTTGTTTTTCCTTTCAAAAGAATAGTTGTGACTCAATAGTCACCAGAAAAAATAGGGCCTAATTCTATTCATAACTAGAATGATATGTGTCAGTAACACATTATGTCTGTCTAGCATCTTGCCTTGCTCTCTTGTCCTTTCTCAAGACTAAGATTGCAGTTATGGAGCAGTTCAACTGGTTTTCCAGATGTTAGTTGACTACATAACCATTTATATTGGTTTTGAACTGGAAGAGCAAGTTCCTCATAGCCTCTTGACATATATAATATATGCATATTGTAATCTAAACCATGCCAATTAATATTAATCCTCCAAGAAACAATGGATGGAAACTAATCAAGTAGAGAAGCAACCTAGAACTCAGGAGAAATTTTCTGACAGTGAGGACAATTAACCAGCGCCTTGAGAAGTCAACACAAGTTCTAGGCTGCATAAACAGAGGGATCAAGATCACGTGAAGTGTTAATACCACTTTATAATGCCTTGGAAAGTCCACACTTGGAACACTGCATTCAGTTTTGGTCACTACGATGTAGAAAAGATGTAGAGACTCTAGAAAGAGTGCAGAGAAGACCAACAAAGAGGATTAGGGGACTGGAGACTAAAACACATGAAGAAAGGTTGCAGGAAAGAAAGAAGGACTAGGGGAGACATGATAGCAGTGTTCCAATATCTCAGGGGTTGCCACAAAGAAGAGGGAGTCAAACTATTTTCCAAGGCACCTGAGGGTAGAACAAGAAGCAATGGGTGGAAACTAATCAAGGAGAGAAGCAACTTAGAACTGAGGAGAAATTTCCTGACAGTTAGAACAATTAATCAGTGGAACAACTTGCCTCCAGAAGTTGTGAATGCCCCAACACTGGAAGACTTTAAGAAGATGTTGGATAGCCATCTGTCTGAAACAGTATAGGGTTTCCTGTCTAGGCAGGGGGTTGGACTAGAAGACCTCCAAGGTCCCTTCCAACTCTGCTATTATACTATTGTATTATTGTAAGTCCTGGGTGCTTCATCACTGAAGGTTTTTAAGAAGAGATTGGATAACCATTTGTCCAGAATGGGGTAGAATCCTCTGCTTCTGCAGAGGGATAAAAAAGAATACCTCCAAGGGACTTCAAAGGTCACTTCCAACTCTGTTATTCTATTAAATGTTATTTCATTTACTTAAATTAGGAATACCCTGAACATTTATTCAGCATTATTTTAGATTCTCCTTTAATATGCACTACATGTAAAGCTGTGTTAATCTTGGTTAAAATGATTTTACTGCAGAATTTTCATGGGTAGAAGTGAAGCTTTTATATTTACAAGTTGTCTGGGAAGTGTGTATGTGTCTCTTATCTTTTGTGATGCAATTATCTCTCTAGTGACCTGTAGCCTTCTGACTTCTTATATATATTAAAACCTCTATGAAAGACACCAGGACAAAAGTGTAGCACTGTGCATGTTTTCAGGTCAAGAACTCAAGACCTTCAGAGAAATTACAGAGTAATAGAAAACTATGTAGCATAAGGAAAAAATAAAATAGAAGCTGGATTCATCACTCACGGCAATAGTGAAGAGCCAAGAGCCAAGGTGGCGCAGTGGTTAAAATGCAGCACTGCAGGCTACTGCTAGATCAGCAGGTCAGCGGTTCAAATCTCACCGGCTCAGGGTTGACTCAGCCCTCCATCCTTCCGAGGTGGGTAAAATGAGGACCCAGATTGTTGGGGGCAATATGCTGACTCTCTGTAAACCGCTTAGAGAGGCCTGAAAGGCCTATGAAGCGGTATATAAGTCTACTGCTATTGCTATTGCTATAGTGTACGTTCTTAAACAATTTGTCCTTGGGAATGAATCACTTCCATTTGCAAATAAGCTGTGGAAATGAAATAGAAAAACAGAAGCCTAATTTTTAGCAGAAACAATGCTTCAGGAAACTGAAAGATAACGTAAAGGTTCCCCTCACACATATGTGCTAGTCGTTCCCAACTCTAGGGGGCAATGCTCATCTCCATTTCAAAACTGAAGAGGCAGCACTGTAGAAAGACATATCCATGATCATGTGGCCGGCATGACTAAATGCCAAAGGTGCACAGAACGCTGTTACCTTCCCACCAAATCCTATTTTTCTACTTCCATTTTTATATGCTTTTGAACTTCTAGGTTGGCAGAAGCTGAGGCAAGCAACAGGATCTCACTCCGTTATGCAGCACTAGGGATTTGAACCATCGAACTGCCAACCTTTCTGATTGACAACTGTGCCCCCTGAAAGATAAATCCCAGCAAACCCATTCTAACCTATGAAGCGGTATATAAGTCTACTGCTATCTACTGCTACTGCTATCTATTTCAAGCTATTTAGCTCTCATCAGCTAGCCATACCCTATGTTGGGAATCGAACCTGTGCTCTATTGCCTCTCAGACAGATGTGTTAACCATTGAGCTACAAGGCTTGACTCCTTATCAGCCAGCCAGGGTGAGAGGTATATATTTAAAGTCACAACCCCTGGTATGCCCAAATATGGGAGGAAGGTCACACTTCCACTCTCTGTCTTCGGCTCGTCACAAGAGACCATCCAGACAGAAACCCAATATTTTTTTTACTGTTGCCTTTTTGTTACATTTGTTATATTTATGCTGATAAATAAATAAAGGGAGACTAGTATAGATCTATTTCAAACTATTTAGCTCTCATCAGCTAGCCATTCCCAACATAGGGTGCCTTGGTTTGGTTTCCAAAGGTAACACAAATCGAATGAAATCATCAAAGGTGTCTTTTATGTTTTCTTACACTAGTTTCACACTATTTCACACTATTAGTCAAAGTCCTTTTGCTGGTGCCGAGAGCATTTTGTCATGGCAAAAAAAGGAACCAGTTGTGTTATTCCTGTTATTGAACTCTAAACTTGTCACCCTTGTGACATTGTGAAGCTTCTTGGATGAGACAGGAAAGTCCACTTGCTTTTTGAAAAAGCACCTTTGGGACAACCATGACCTAGATGACTGAGAATCTCCATAGATATGTGTTCTGACCCCCCTGGTCCCACACCAACACAGTCCGAGCCAAAGATACTTTATGGAATTTATTAACAGACAGACAGGTCCTTGACAACAAACCGGCCCAGATAAGACTTGGCAGCAATCCAGCCTGCCAAGCTCACAATTCTGTTCCCCCACATTAGTTCATGCGTTGACTTCTGCAAAAGGGGCATGTGCACAAGCATTCCTTTTATAGTCTGGAGAGGAACCTAATTACCAGCAGCTGAGTGCAATTACCTCCTGTAACTGCGCAACTGTTCCTTACGCCTATCAGCTCTTCGGTGCTGGGAATCCAGGAACAATTCACTGCTGAAGTCCGGATCACACTCCCTTGTCTCCTCCCCACTGGTCCAAGGCTCAGGCGCCGCCTGGTGGCCAACCAGCCTCTCTGCGCCCGGCTCAGAGTCGGAACCCTGTCCAGGGTCCTCCACATCCTCCAGAGCCGACTCATAGGGCCCCTTGCTGTCGGAGTCTGGTGCCAGCTCCAACGGCTCCTGCTGGGCCACAACAGATATGTATCCCCAATATTCTGTTGTGATAATTAATATTACAGATTAATCTGTAATCAAGACGCCTTTGATGGTTCCATTGGATTTTAATACTTTTAAAAATGTTTAAGTTTTATTGATATGAGACATTCTTGTAAATAACTGATATACATCTTAACAGTACTATAGATTTTGTATAATGCAAAGCATGTTTCAATGCTCATAGTAATTCATAAATTGTAGAAGATGTTAATGCTTACAGACCAAGTTATGAAATCACCCAATAGTCTGTAGTTTTAAACAATCCAAATCCCTATTGAAAAAAAATATATGTAATTTCAATTATTAAAACGTCAATTGAAAATCAAGGATGAGTGTCTTTATTATCTCATGAATCTTTTACTAGTTACTTTTTATCAGATTAGAGTTATCCCACATCTATATCTTTTTACAATCAAAACTAAGAAAGAACTAACATTTCCAAATAAGCCTTTCAACATTAAATTCAGGAAATATTGTAGAAGTATGGCTGAAATAGAAGCCATGCCCCTGTCAAAGGGGTTGTATTATAACTTTGCAATTATTGAGCTATTCATGTTTTGGGACGTGATCCCTTGTATTTCACAGAGACAAAAAAGTTAAAACGTAAGACTAGAGGTCAAGTGAAAGCAGGAAAGTTATAACCCCCAGCATTAAGCAATAACTGTCATTTATATGAAAAAAGTTAATTTTCAGACTAATTCTTAACTCATTGCTCTTTGAGTGACATCACAGAAGATGATGGAATAGGATTATTAACCTTTTTGAGCCTGCAAAACTTCAGATGATTTTTTCCCTAGGTGTTGAAGACTGCAAAATTACATCTCTTTCCTTCCCTGTTCCTTATTTTACTGTCTTTTTCTTTCCTCACACTTAAGAAATTACCTCACTCTGCATCAGGTATCATTTTAAAATGGGAGAAGAGGAACAAGAGAAACAAATGACTTTTCTTCGTACTGCATTCAAATAGGAAACCTGGACCTCAAGAGTACCGTAAGGCTTAGCTACACTGCCAGGTTATCCATCCAGTGGTGGGATTCAGCTAATTCACATCTATTCAGGAGAACCTGTTGTTGGAAGAAATCTCATTTTTTTTTAACTTTACAGGGCTAATCCTGTAAAGAAGGTATTGCTTCTAGCCTAATCTTTATTGCCCTGCTTACAGAAACTGCCTCTCCGGTTAATCCTTATTGCATTGTAAAAGCTAAGGTGAAACACCCATCGACATGAGTGATGTTCAGTTGGCCACACCCACCCAGTCACATGACCACCAAGCCACGCCTACCCAGCTGGACATTAGGGCAGAGAATCGGTTGTTGAATTATTTGAATCCCACCCCTGCCCATCACCAATATAAGCCAACAACTAACTTTATAATTAACTGTAAAAAAATTAAAAAACTAAAAAATAAACAATTAAGATAAGAAAAAATGCAAAGAAATAACTCTGAAGTACAGAGAAGAAAAGGGGTATGCAGGAATCATTTCCAATTTTCTCTTACAACAGTTATCAATATAGACACTGAGTTCCAGTCCTGCCTTAGGCATGAAAACCAGCTGGAAACTATGACCCAGCCACTCTCTTTCAGCCCAACTCACTTCACAGAGTTGTTGTTGTGAGGAAAATAAGAGGTGTGTTGGATCTAGAGGTGGGCTCAGAACTGTAACTGAATTAAGTAATAGCAACAGCAATAGCAGTAGACTTATATACCACTTCATAGGCCTTTCAGGCCTCTCTAAGCGGTTTACAGAGAGTCAGCATATTGCCCCCAACAATCTGGGTCCTCATTTTACCCACCTCGGAAGGATGGAAGGCAGAGTCAACCCTGAGCCGGTGAGATTTGAACCGCTGACCTGCTGATCTAGCAGTAGCCTGCAGTGCTGCATTTAACCACTGCGCCACCTTGGCTCTTATTTAATTTATTTAATTTTCTACAATGGTGATACACCAAGTATCTTCTGGGTATGAAAGCTCTGAGTCCACTATTACTTCCAGGGATCAATATTCCATTCCCAGCTCTCCTTTGGATGAAAACTTATTGGTGTGATTCGTGGCAAGCAGCTGCATTCCATTAAAAAAATGCGGGAAGAGATGAACGGATAACAACACACAAAATCCGGTTGCAATAATTATTTTCCTGAATTAATTTGGTTCCTCCCTCCTCCCCGAAAGCAACATTGGAAGAGAAACTTCACTGTAGACTTTCTGTAAATCTTAATACACATAAGGCAAAAAGCTACAAAAGTAAGATTAATATAGCATGACAAGATTGCAATTTAATTACAGAAGGAGGGATAACATAGAAGGAAACATCAAATATCATTAGAACACAAAAAAGGTAGAGATGACTATTTAACTTATATACCGCACTGACACATGGGGAAAATAGGATATCTCTACTGTATAATAAGTGGGATGTGGTGGCTCAGTGGCTAAGATGCTGAGCTTGTCAATCAGTTTGGCAGTTCGAATCCCTAGTGCAACGTAATCGAGTAAGCTCTCATTACTAAGAGCCGAGGTGGCGCAGTGGTTAAATGCAGCACTGCAGGCTACTTCAGCTGACTGCAGTTCTGCAGTTCAAATCTCACCGGCTCAGGGTTGACTCAGCCTTCCATCCTTCCGAGGTGGGTAAAATGAGGACCCGGATTGTTGTTGGGGGCAATATGCTGACTCTGTAAACTGCTTAGAGAGGGCTGAAAGCCCTTTGAAGCAGTATATAAGTCTAACTGCTATTGCTATTGCTACTTATCCCAGCTTCTGCTGAACTAGCCGTTTGAAAGCATGTAAAAAATGCAAGTAGAAAAATAGGAACCACCTTTGGTGGGAAGGTAACAGCTTTCAGTGTGCCTTCAGCATTGAGTCATGCCAGCCACAAGACCACAGAGACCTCTTTGGACAGCGCTGGCTCTTCAGCCTTTGAAACGGAGATGAGCACCGCCCCCTAGAGTTGGGAACAACTAGTGCACATGTGCAAGGAGAACCTTCACCTTTTACTGTATAACAACTGAAAAGATTACCTGGACAGCTTCTATCTGCTCCATGGTAAACTGCCTTTTAATGATGCAACATCTGGACATTTACCCCAAAGCAAACAGTGTGATCATTTCTGTTAGAAGCAACATTAAACAAAGCGTAGGAAGGCAAAGAAAAGGGAGAAAAAAAGACACATGTGATAATTAGAGCAAATGGGGCTGTAATGGATAATGTAATGGTTAAACTTCATGGCTAATGTGGTTTATGTCCTTTTAACAAATCCACATGTGAATGCCTTCAGCTTTAGTGAATGGAATTACAACACAAAACACATAGCCGATGTTATTGCACACTCCTTCTAGGTCCTGAACTTCATTTCCTATGATTCATCTTAGGTATATGCCTTCCTGTCTCCTGGTACGCTGCAAATGACCCCATAAGGTTTGAGGCACAGAAGAGGTAGGTGTCTCTTGTTAAGAGACTGGGAGCTATTTTACCATGATGTTGACTCATAGCTCTGAAGGTAATGAACTCCTGCAAGATTTTCCCTCTCTCAAACTGCTTTATCTGGTGGCTGCTGCTTATTTTACATCATCTGTAATCTGTACGATCGGCAAAGGCATGTCAGGAAGTATTTTTTTTAAAAAAAGGAAAATAAATTCAATTAAGAAAAATGTCTAAAAATTTGACCTTATTAAAGTAAAGTAAAGGTTCCCCTCGCACATATGTGCTAGTCGTTCCCAACTCAAGAAGGCAGTACTCATTTCCATTTCAAAGACATCTCTGTGGTCAAATGGCTGGCATGACTAAACACTGAGGGTTCACGTAACATTGTTACCTTCCAACCAAAGGTGGTTTCTACTTTTCTACTTGCATTTTTACCTGCTTTCGAACTGCTAGGTTGGCAGAAGCTGGGACAAGTAACAAGAGCTCACTCCGTTACACGGAGTTAGTGATTCGAACCGCCAAACTGCCAACCTTTCTGATCGACAACCTCAGCGTCTTAGCCACTGAGCCACCATGTCCCTTTGACCTTATCAGAAATGATTATATACTTGTACAGCTCATTAAGGAATGTTTTTGAGAAGTAGGAAAGTACTTTAGAATCTGTCCCTTTTACATTTCCTTGCCAACTGGTATAAAGGTTTTTACTATTGTTTATTCTATTGTATTTATTGTAATATGTTAAAAGCTTTGACAAAGAGAACAAAGTCACAAAACCATTATAAAAAAAATGCCTGAGCAAAAACAGCATAAGAAGAAGATTAAAGGCTAGGAATTATGTTCCGGTGTATGCATGTGTTTATGATGCTTATCCACTCCTGTCACAATTACAAACATAACTATTTTAATGCTGAGAACATAAAACAAAATAACAGTCCTGTTTATTATCCAGCATTTCAACATAGCAGAATTCCTCACAATAAATTCATAATTGTTTCTCAAAATAAATACAATATTCCAGCATCAATTTGATGTATGTATATATGTATATATGTATGTATGTATGTATGCATGTATGTACATATGTACATATGTATGTATTCATCCATAACCCTCTGCTATATTGATACAGTAAAATAAAGCCATATGCGTCCAGAAATTATTATCTCAATAATTATAACTAGAATTCTATATTTTCTATTATTACAAATAAGGATGATCTCTCCATAAAGACAATTTTGAAAAATAGAAGACGGGAACAGAATTCATCAACAACAATTAGTCAAAATGTGTTCCTGTAGGTGCTGGATTGTATAACTGTTTTTGTATATTTATACCAGTTTGTATATTAGAGACAAGATCTGTCTATCTTTAATTCTTGTTCCTAAGTACAATGATGTCAAGCCGTCAAAACATGCATTCTGAAGCAACGAGGAAAGCTCCATGCTTTTGAACATGTGGACATGGAATTCACGTAGCAAGTTCTGATACATTGTGGAGATGTAATGATATGCAAAATTTTGAGGCGGGATGGTGGTGTTGTGGTTCATTGACTGCCAGCAAAAATGGCAGTCGAGTCAGAGGAGATGGAGGGGGTGCCTGGGTCACCATCAGAGCCAGCTGAAGGCTCTGAGGAACAGGCGGTCTCAGAGCCAAATGCAGAGCAAGGCCCATCTACTTACTGTCAGGTGGAGAGACAGCTGTTTTGGGGACCTGGGATGAATGAGGAGGAGGAACAGCTGGGCCCTGTCCCAGATGCAAGTATGTGCAGAGAAGTGCAGAGAGGAGAGGGCCAGCTATCCAGGAAAAGAAGAAGACGTTAACAAGCCCCTCCCTGGCTGGGATATAAGGAAGAGTGGTGTGGGACACATCATTTCATGCTCCAGAAGAATTCTCTCCAGCAGATTCCTTGCCAGGATTTCCTTGCCACTACCCATGTTGGTCAGGACTCTTTGTGTTGGGATTGAAGTGCTAATTGTGGCTCCCTGCTGGGAACTCAGAGACTGTTATGGCTTCAGATGACCTGGTGACCTGGAGCTTTGTCAGTGAATGCCATGCATTCCTGCCTTTCTAAATAAAAAAGGAAGTTGCCTCATGAGTAGGCTGTTGAGTGGGGCTCATGAAGGTTGGGTCAGAACAGGTTTAAGGATCTGTACAATCATAAAACATGGGTACCTGAAACTACAGTTGGAGACAAATACCAGAAACCAGCCTTTTCCATGGTTTCAGAGAAGACAGTACAAAGGACAATGCCATTGTTTATGGCACATGGTCTTAGTATCTAAGGCAGGACAACAGTTCCATTAGTTTAGAGGAAGAGAAGAGCACTGCAGTAATATTGTCCTCTAAGTCTCATCAGAGACATTCCTGCTGTAGAGCTCATAGTTATGATTTACAATATTTTCTTTATCCTTCCTGTATAACAAGTCAAAAGATATACAGTGTGTAACCTGTAACCTTGCTTTGTTCGAAGCTCTTCTGCAATTCCTTTGGCTAGGAGCCCAGGGATCACTGTCACTGTGCATGCCAATAAAATATTTGTTTCTATGATCTGCTGGACTATGTAAAAATAATATACGTCTTGCTGCCTAGAAGACAACAAAAAAAAAATCCCAACAACAGTAAGTGCCTCTTCCATTTTTTGCTAAACAGCTAAGCAACTTCACTCCCAGCAAATGGAGCTTTAATTATTTTCATACACATTGCATATGGCTTATGCTCCTGAAACATGATTCCCCATAACCAAGAAGTCCCACATTAATAGGTGGGAGGGGAAGGGAAAAAAACACATTTCCAATTTTCTATTATTTTCTCTTTCAGTTTAAACTGAATTTGTGTTGTGTGCATTCAGCTATACACACCTTTAGCTCAACAGTTTGAAATCACATCATGAGAATTAATCTTTGTTTCACCCCAAAATTATTATTATGATCTCTTTTATTCATTAAACATGAAACTCAGTCAACTAAACATTTTAAAATGTATCACAAATATCATTGACTGGCACTGATGGTTGATACGGGTTGCTGCCAGCATCCTAGGTATCAACCAAATATATCCTTAAAATGTACAATGTTCTGAGTAACACGGTTTTTTTTTTGTAGTTCTACTGGTGTTATTGCAGGAAGCTGCAATTTCTTGATGTATTTTGTAAAATTCTTGAACATGGAATGAAGTGCTCCAATGACAATGGGTATCATCTTATGCTGTTTCAATGGGCAGGTTCTTCTTCTTCTTCTTCTTCTTCTTCTTCTTCTTCTTCTTCTTCTTCTTCTTCTTCTTCTTCTTCTTCTTCTTCTTCTTCTTCTTCTTTTTCCTCCCCCCTCCTCCTCCTCCTCCTTCACAGTCAGCTAGAAATTTAGACTGGAGTTAGCATTTTTCTCCATCTAGCTAGTCTTTCCAAAGGACATGGAATTGACAAATGTTGTTGTTTGATTCTGTTAAAGCTATTGTCTCTGGATGTAAGCTGTTAATTAAAGCTGCTTTTTGCAATTGTCAGATGGTGATTTTGTCAATGTCATTGGTACTCAAGTTTAAACATTGTGTTTGTATGTGTGGGGAGAAGTATTTAAGTTTTATTAGGCACTGTGGGCATTTATAATGAACCTTATCTTGGTCTCTCACTTCTGACCTTTCAAATGCACAATTGGTATTAAATTGCTCTGTCAAATGAGAGCATGATAGGTTCAATAAGAGCATCATTGTTTCTCTATCTTCAGAATTGATGCAAGGCCAGTAAAATGAAGCTCAGTCTCATTGTGTTGTAGGTATCACTGGTGACCATTGTGGTGGATTCTCCAACTATATAGGAGATGACTGAGCTAAGATTCCTTCCATTGTAGTAAACTGCACAGATCTTACTTCCCCCAAAATCCCCAAAGCCTTATCTGACTGTTCCCAAGAGAATGCAGTCAATTCGGCAAGATTCTTGTAACATAGGTGATTAACAATAAAGCTTCCCGTTCAATACTGGTGGGTAAAGAGCTTGTTTTGGTTCCCTTTGTTTCCTGTTCATGGACCATAATAAATTATTTGGATCTCAGGCTTCAGGATCAGTGAATATTTTGGATTTGTCTCCAAGAAACTTCCATATATTGCTATCAAAATATCAATTTTTACTTGATGGGAAAATAACATTAGTATGAATTAGATTTTCTGAAGTTTTCTTGACAGCTGAACACAAGTCTTTTGCAGTCTGACCAGAACTGCTGTTTGAGATCAATCAAAGGTAGTTAAATGACCATCATGTCTAGTGTGTTTAATTTTAATTAAATGCAAATGGGTATTGAATGGAATGCATCACTGTTTTCTTGAGTGTGGCCTCCTTGACTTATTCCTATAGCTGAGAGTGATCAAGTATATGAAAAAAAAAATCCAGATATCTGTTGTTGTTGTTGTTGTTTTTTAAAAAATATCTGCACTCGCTCCTAGTTCATTACCAAGCATAATTCAAATCCTGACCATAATCTTTGAAATCAGAAATTGAGCTAGTTCCTAGAGACACTTTGAATTGTTTCAATGTATTTCAGTTTTATAGTAATCCCCCTGCCTGCTTCTAAGTCATTTGCTAAATTCACCGAGATATAGAAAAAGAAGAGGGTATAGAAAGATGAAGGAGAGACTTAAAAAGATCACTTCATAGCAAAAGAAATCTCAAGAGAAACATAACTGCATGGCAGAAATATAACTATCATTGTTCCTTCATTTCTGTCTGGTCACTCAAGAGAAAAAGAGATATTAATATGGATTCTATGTCTTACTTTGGTGTTAAAAGTGGGCCTGAAACACTTGAAAAATACATTGCTGCTTAGTATTCAGATCAGACAATGCTAAATAGTATTGTCTGATCTGAATACTAAAGAGTGCAGAGAAGAGCAACAAAGATGATTAAAAGACTGGATGCTAAAAACATAAGAAGAATGGGTTTGGGGGTTCGGAATGTCTAGTTTAATGAAAAGAAGGACTTGGGGTGACATGATAGCAGTCTTCCAATATCTAAGATGCTGCCACAAAGAAGAGGGGGTCAATCTTTTTTCCAAAGCACCTGAAGGCAGGACAAGAAGCAATGGATGGAAAATAATCAAGGAGAGAACCAACCTAGAACTAAGTTGAAATTTCCTGACAGTTGGAACAATTAAACAGTGAAACAACTTCCTTCCAGTTGTGGGTGCTCCAAGAGGTTTTTAAGAAGAGATTAGACAACCATTTGTCTGAAATGATATAGGGTTTCCTGCCTGAGCAGGGGCTTGGACTATAAGACCTTCAAGATCCCTTCCAACTCTGTTATTCTTTTAAAGAAGCAGACACACACTTGATCTGTATTCATGTTATAGCCACGATTACCATATTGTAAATCTACCTGATTCTTCAAGATAATCCATAACACATCATCAGATATGAATCTAACAGGAACATTAGTGCAATATTAAGCTATGGTCATTCATGTTAACATTCCCTTACAAAATGGAAAGAAATGTTGGTCTAATCTCATGGTGGAAAGGAATTCATGTCAGCACATAACTCACAATGTTGGAAAAAGATCTTCATTGGTACACAGTAGTACAAAAAAATCCCTATGTGATGTTCATTCATAAAATATATGAAAACTAATTTATTTTATCAGAGGTGATGGCATCTTTTTATCTTATGCACAATATATAGGCTGCAATTCTGCAATTAATTCTCTATATCTCTTTACCCACATTGAAAGACTGCCCATATAAGTGCAGCCAAAAATTGGTATAACAAATTGCAAAGCACTTGTGTCAGACTCACCAAGGCACTTCTGGGTGGAAAGGATTAGCTGATGGCACTAACATTGCCTGGGGATGCCCAGTTGGGGGCTCCTTTCATATCTCCAGTAGGAGCTGGAACAAAAAGGCAGGAGTTCACCCTGTCCCACAACAGCACTTGGGTCTCAAATGCAGGCTTGATGCTTATCAAGCCAGCATCCTAACCACACAGGCCAGAATGCTTTTGGTATAGTAAATGAATCAGTCAAATCAGGTGGATCATGAGACCACATCATCCTTTGTTCAACCAGGCATAATAAATATTCCTGATTTGGACCAATCATTCTCTCATTTCCTCTCTCTTCTAGGCCTATGATGAGTAGTGGAATCTTGAGAGAGAAACATGTATTATCACCTATAAGTGCCATGTTTTCCCAAAGATAAGACAAGGTCTTATTTTCTTTTGACCCCCCCCCCCAAAATAAGCACTTGGCCTTATTTTCAGGGAGGTCTTATTATTTTTGAGGTGCAGGAAATGGTGAGTGTGGACACCTCAGAGTTGCTGTTGTGTTTCAATATTTTAGGGGAGGGCTTATTTTCAGGGGAGCACTTATTTTAGCGCATGCGCTCAAAAGCCCAATTGGGCTTATTACCCGGGGAGGTCTTATTTTTGGGGAAGCAGGGTAGGTATTAGCATATGTGGGCCTCATTGGGGTAGATTTCAGGGGTGATAAGGGAATATAATTTTATTTCATTTTATTCTATTTTATACATTTATATATTAAATTATTCTATTTTATTCTATAAGTATTTATTTTACCCTACTCTCATTTTAAATTGTTTGTTTAGAATTTTAATGGTAATATGTGTTTGAACCTGTACACTGATAGGCTGCGCATGTGCGAGGCGAATGGCCGCTATCTTCTTCTCTCCGGTCTGGGTGAGCGGAAAACACCCAAAAAATACTAACGACCTGGCTCGAAATTATGCAGGAGGGAGCCCCAGCGGGAGAGCGACATTTGGGGTACCTGAACCATCGTTTATTTGGAGAGTTGTCGCGACTGAGCAGCCTTGGGGCCAGGAAATTACCCGCAGCATTTCTGACAAGGAAATTACCCGCAGCATTTCTGACAACGTTCGGCGGCATAAATCAAGATCATGGCGGCGGCGCGCTGACGGCGCCGTCTTTGGAGGCTTCTCCTTACAATCTTAGCCTCGTTCCCTCCGTCGACTATGAGGAGCCTTGGAAGGTGCTTGGCAGCTGTAACTCTAATTCTGGGGAGGCGGTAGGTGATTTGAAACGGCGCTGGACGAAGCTGGGCGGTCGGCTTGCTTGCTGCGACCGCTGCCTCTTTAAGCGCCCCCCCCCCTGTTCTATCGGCTCTACTGGCTTGCGAAACGCGGTGCCCTCGGCTCCTTTTAACAATCTTTGTTTGCTCCCCTATGCTATACGAACTATAGACTATACGAACTTTAGACTATCCCAGAGAAGGGGCTGCCTTGGCAGAATACTGGGCGAGATTGGGGAGTTGTCTTTGCTGCCTTCGTGGCCCCTCTTGGATGCCCCCCCCTTCGCCCCATTTGAACTGGCCTTCCCTTTGGTGTGGCCTGTCCTGTGTGAATTTTTCCACGGCTTCGGGGCCTCCCTGCCACCTGGCCCCCTTTATTTATTTATAGTAGCTGGATGCCTGGACTTGCAATCTGGCCACCTTGTGGGTTTATTATTATCTATGGAGGCCCAGAGATGTCATCTCAGCCCTTTCAGAGGAAACCCTTCCGGCTTAGGGCACAGTTTCTGGGACGTGGAGGAAGGGAGAGGGACGGAATACCCCTCTCTGGACTGCTCCCCCCCATTGAACTCAATGAACTCTTGCCAGAACTCCCACCAGATTTGTAGAAGAGAAGATTAAGACAATTAAGACCTTATATAAGCCTTATACGCTTTTTGCACATTGCGCAATTTTTAATTTTTAAATTTAAATTTTTTTTATTTTAAATCGGTATGTTGAGTGTATGAGACTGCATGTGATTGAGTGAAAGCGCCCACTTTTATTATCCTATATTGTTGTATTTGTGTGTTTTTAATTATTACGTGGGGACTGTCTGAGTGAATGAATGAGTGTGTCTGATTCGGAGGGCCTGACCGGGAACGCGGGAGCTATAGGTGTGGTTGGGGGAACCACGGACACGGGAGTGGGTCGGAGCATTACGGTCATAACGGGGAGGGGCAGATATGGTGGGGACTTTAGGGCTGGCCATTACCGGGGAAGGAGGGTTCGCTATGTTACAGCGATCCCTCCTTCCGGCCCTATGGGTCCCACTCCGAGGCCAGATGGCGCGAGTAGTCAGGACCCTGGTCTCCGGCTGTTGTCGCTAAATGCCAGGTCTGTTGTTCACAAGGCTCCCCTCGTCCGGGACTTAATTTTAGACGAGGGGGCAGACCTGGCATGTATTACTGAAACCTGGCTGGGCCCGGAGGGAGGAGTCCCCCTCGTAGAGATGTGCCCAGAAGGATTTCAGGTGCTTCATCAGCCGAGAGCTCAGAGAAGGGGTGGGGGTGTGGCTATTGTTATTCGGGAGTCTTTGGTTCCTCGTAGGATCCCTGCTCCGGAGCTTGTCGGGTGTGAGTGCCTGCTGGTGAAGCTGGACCTCAAGGGTCAAGTGGGTCTGCTGCTAACGTACCTGCCTCCCAACAGCGTTGCAGCAGCCCTCCCCTCGCTCCTCGAGTTGGTAGCCGAGCTGGCAGTTGAGTTCCCCAGGCTTATGGTCCTGGGGGATTTCAATTTGCCTACGCTCGGTGAACACTCGGATGGGGCGCAGGAGTTCATGGCTTCCATGACAGCCATGGGCTTGACCCAGATAATTCGAGGCCCAACTCACTCTGCGGGTCACACGCTCGACCTCGTATTCCTCTCGGAGCAGTGGACTTGTGATCTTGGTCTGAGGGGTAATGAGATCATACCCCTGTCGTGGTCAGACCACTGCCTACTGAGGCTTGACTTCCGAAGACCAAACCCCCACTGTAGGGAGGAGGAACCGACCAAGTGGTTCCGCCCCAGGCGACTTATGGACCCTTTGAGGTTCCAGACGGAGCTTGGGGTTATTCCTGATGCTCTCGCCCACAGTCCGGTAGAGACTCTGGCTGCCGCCTGGCATTCGGCAGCATCGGAGACCCTCGACCGGATTGCGCCACTACGGCCCCTCCGAGGCGGCGGATCCCGGAGGCCTCCTTGGTTCACCGAGGAGCTCCGGGAGAGGAAGCGCCGGAGGAGACGCCTAGAGCACTTGTGGAGGTCCAATAAATCCGAACCGAACCGAGCACTCTTAACAACCTGCACCAAGGATTACATCAGGGCACTTAGGGCAGCAAAGAGATCTTATATTGCCACCTTGGTTGCGTCCGCCGAGTCTCGTCCAGCCGCCCTGTTTAGGATAACCCGCTCCCTCTTAAATAAGAGGGATACGGGGGACCCCTTGCAGGGTAGGGCTGAGGATTATGCCCAGTTCTTGGCGGACAAAGTTGCTCGGTTTCGGTCGGATTTGGACTCCACCTTTGCAGAGCCAGCAGAGGCACGAGAGGATGATTTGGTTGACCATCGCTGGGTTGAGTTTCAGGATGTTACTTCCGGGGACGTGGACAAGGCCATGAGGGCTGTGAGTGCCTCCACCTGCGTACTGGACCCGTGTCCCTCCTGGCTGGTTGCTAACAGCAGGGAGGTGACACGGGGCTGGATCCAAGCGGTTATTACCGCCTCGCTTCGGGAGGGGCACTTCCCCGCCGCACTTAAAACGGCGGTGGTGAGACCCCTCCTGAAGAAACCATCTTTGGATCCAGCCGTACTTAACAACTATCGTCCAGTCTCCAACCTCCCCTTTATTGGGAAGGTTGTTGAGAAGGTGGTGGCCTACCAGCTCCAGCGGTCCTTGGAGGAAGCCGATTACCTGGACCCCTTCCAGTCCGGCTTCAGACCTGGTTACAGCACAGAAACCGCTTTGGTCGCATTGACCGATGATCTCTGGAGAGCCAGGGATGGAGGCCATGCCTCCATCTTGGTTCTCCTCGACCTCTCGGCGGCTTTCAATACCATCGACCATGGTATCCTTCTGCGACGACTGCGGGAGGTGGGGGTGGGAGGCACTGTTTTACAGTGGTTCTCCTCCTACCTCTCGGACAGGTCGCAGTCGGTGTTGGTCGGGGGTCAGAGATCGACCACGAGGCCCCTATCATATGGGGTGCCGCAGGGGTCGGTCCTGTCCCCCGTACTACTTAACATCTACATGAAAACGCTGGGCGAGATCATTCGGAGGCACGGGATAAGATACCACCAATATGCGGACGATACGCAGCTGTATCTGTCCGCCCCGTGCCAACTCAATGAAGCGGTGGACGTGATGAACCGGGGCCTTGGAGCCGTTAGGGACTGGATGCGGGCTAACAAGCTTGTACTCAACCCAGAAAAGACCGAGTGGCTGTTGTGTTTCCCTCCCAAAAATTTGGCTAGTGTTCCAACGATCAGGCTGGGGGGTCAAAATTTACACCCCTCAGACAGGGTTCGCAACTTGGGAGTCCTCCTGGATCCACAGCTGACTTTTGATCACCACCTGTCGGCTGTGACCAGGGGGGCATTTGCCCAGGTTCGCCTGGTGCGCCAGTTGCGGCCCTACCTGAATCGGGAGGCTCTCACAACAGTCACTCGCGCCCTCGTGACCTCTAGGCTGGAATACTGCAACGTGCTCTACATGGGGCTGCCCTTGAAGAGCATTCGGCGGCTTCAGCTAGTCCAGAATGCGGCCGCGCGAGTGATCGTGGGTGCACCTCGGTTCGCCCACATAACACCTATCCTCCGTGAGCTGCACTGGCTACCTGTTGGCCTCCGTGTGCACTTCAAGGTGCTTCTTACTACCTATAAAGCCCTTCATGGTAGTGGATCTGCGTACTTGGGAGACCGCCTTCTGCCAATTACCTCCTCCCGACCCATAAGATCCCACAGATTAGGCCTCCTCCGAGTGCCATCTGCCAGCCAGTGTCGGCTGGCAACTACGCGGAGGAGAGCCTTTTCTGTAGCAGCTCCGACCCTCTGGAACGATCTCCCCGTGGAGATTCGTACCCTCACCACCCTTCAGACCTTCCGCACAGCCCTCAAGATCTGGCTATCCCGCCAGGCCTGGGGGTAAAGATCATAGTTTGCCCCCGCCCGAATGTTGAATGAATGTTGTTTGATCTTAACTACACACTGTATTTTTATGTTATTGTATGTCTTCCCCTCCCATAAGTTGTTAGCCGCCCTGAGTCCCCCCAGGGAAAAGGGCGGCCTATAAATAAACGCAACTGAACTGAACAACTGAACTGAACAAAGGATTATAGGCTAATCAATCAATCAATACATAGCTATATAACCTATAAGTAGGTCTGCTAGGCTTCTATCTTCAAATCATCACTCCTATAAATTTTCCTAGTAGTGTTTTGTTAGTCATTCTATCTCATGAGTGTGGGGGAGAATGACAATTGAAAGAAGGTCCATGATTCCAAGAATGAGAGGAACAACATCCCCCCAAAAATAAGGTCATTAAATAGCCTCTCTCTGTGTATCTCAGAAAGAAATCCTCTCTTAAATTTCCAGAATGAAAGTTACTAAAGGTAATGAAATTGATAGTTGGTCCATGGTGCTGAAAAGTAGCTCACAAATAAATATAGAATACATACAACATCAAGATTAGGATTTTGGTGGCTTTCTGAAGGCACCACAGGTTCAGAGAAAAAAATGAAGATACAAACAGGTACACACATTATCTAGTCTGATGTAATGCAAAGCCGTGATTAGTGTAAGGAAGTATAATCCAAGTGTTTGGAAAGACTTTTTATCTTCTTTTTAGCTGCAATGAATGTCTTACCTCGTCTATTTCTTGCATTGGTTTGACATTGCATGTTTATACTTGACACTAAGAAGGTCTGCAGCAATGAGAAAGCAAAGACTCTTGTATGTTTTTTTAGGAGAAACAATCAACTGTCCAATGTGTTATTTCAAAAAACAGATGGATAGAAGTAGTTAGATAAAAGCTTATTCAGACAACTCGGCATTCCTTGCACCCCATCCAAGTTCTTAATATGGTTTGTTTTATGAGGTCATGCTACACAGAATAGATTAAAATGCCTGATGCCATGTGGTTCTTGAAAAATACACTCTGGTAAATATAAATCTGTCAAACACTGCAACTTAGTTTAGTATTTATATAGTAGGAAAATAGCAATACCGCATTACTTTCTAATATAACTGAACTTCAGAAAACATTTGAAAAAAGCACAGAGGATTAGAGTTCAAATAATATTTAAGTATCTTAGATATGAAGAAGTTTATGCTTGCTCACTGCACGAGATTGGTATTTCTCTTTTTATTAATTCTCTCGGAGCCCCTTCAATATTATTCTTTTTTGCTCTGCTTTATCATTTCAACTTTCTCGGTGCTTGCTAAAGCCACGGGGGATTCCCCTCTTTCCATTTGGGTATTCAATAGAACTTATTTTTTTAAAGAAAGAAATGAATTTGCATCGGTGGCTGTCTTGATCTCAACCTTTTTGGATGAAATTACAGACACAAGAGCATTAAACTCCCGCTCAATCGTTTTCATTTACTTCTAATAACTATTTAAAATTAAAACCTTCCCTCTGTTAGGAGCGAGACACAAAAGGGCCATTGGAAGATAGCACCTTCTTTCTCCCAGGAACACGATGATGGCAACATAAATTAACCTGGCCTCATTATTAGCATGCTTACTGTCTTTTCTTCTTCCCCTTCCTTTTGTGTTTTGTATTATGTCTGTTAGATTTTTGAACTGGCGGGTTTATTCATTTTTTTAAAATGCTTAAAACAATATTTATAATAACACTAGCAATAGCACTTAGACTTATGTACCACTTTATAGTGCTTTACAGCCCTCTCTAAGCAGTTTACAGAGTCAGCATCTTGCCCCCAACAATCTGGGTCCTCATTTTACCCACCTCAGTAGGATGGAAAGTAGAGTCAATCTTGAAACTCATGAGATTTGAACTGCCAAATTGCAGGCAGCCGGCAGTCAGCAGAAGTAGCCTGCAGTACTGCACTCTAACCACTGCACACTGTGGCTTATAAGGATCAAATACTGATCCTTTTAGCTAACAATGCTTTCCTTGTTTTACTTACTTATGCTAGTCCAACATGTTAGAGTTTTAAAATCAAGATCAAAATCAAGACTGAAGAGTGGAGATTTTTGGAGTGGATCAGAGAATCCAGAATTTCACTATCTATGATGAATCTACACTACAAGGATCCTCTCTCATCAATATGATATGTCAAACTTTTTTTTTTTTAAGAAAAATCTGTACGGGTATCATTCGGTCTCTTCCATTCCATAAAGGCTCAAAGTATTTTTTGCTGCAATTTTAAACTTTTAACTTAAAATTTTAAATTTTAAAGAATGAAAAGATGCCAGTTATTTATGGTAAAGAAGGAAGGCACAAAGGAAGAATGGGAAAAAGAGGGGGAATAATGAAAAAGAAATTAAGGACAGTGAAAAAGGTGTGAAATCTGGAATTAGAAAAGGATCACAATTCAACTGTAATTTATTTCAAACATTTGTCTGCAAACAAACGAGGAAAAGGAGGGTGAGAAAACAGTCAGATAGCTCTGTAAGGAAAAAAAAGCTAACACTATATGATGAAATCTTCTCAAGAGTTTTATTTCTTTGCAAGAAAAGCTTCTATTTTTCTTATTTTCTGAAAATGTTTTTCCATATATTTTTTTCTGGAGTATGTTTGACCTCTTTATTGCTGGAAAGTAGTAGAAGGAGCAACTGAGGATTTTGTTGTTGGCATCTTTCCATCATGCAAAAGCATCCCTCACTGACTACTTTTCTCCATCTGAAAAAGTTCCATCAGAATAACTTTCTTCTCCCAACATCTCCTGGGATTTAATGGAGGCCAGATAGGTTGTAGACTGCTGGAGAGAGTTGGCGCTTGGCCAACTTATAACTAAATAAATGAAACAATATCATGCCTTCCCTATGAGATGTCCCTGAAAATATCTTCTTTGTTTTTAAAGCTATACTGGGGGGGGGGGAGTTTATTTCATCAAATTTTTAACGCTTGGTTGGCAAGAAGGTGTTCATTTAAATTGGTCTGTGTGTGTGTGTGTGTGTGTGTGTGTGTGTGTGTGTGTGTGCATGCACGTGTGTGTGTGTATTTTGTGTGTTTATGTATGTATTTTGTTTGTGTATATATATTTATATATTGTGTATATGTGTGTGTATGTGATGTGTATATGTATATGTATATATGTTTGTATGTGTGCGCACACACACACACACACACACACACACATATAAATGAAAGAAAGAGAGACAGAGAGAGACAGATAGGAGGGGAAAGAAAGAAAGAAGGGGGGAAGGAAGGAAGGAAGGAAGGAAGGAAGGAAGGAAGGGAAAGAAAGAAGGAAGGAAGGAAAGAAAGAAAGAAAGAAATTGTACATGCCATAAAGAAGACTAAAATACCTATTGGATTAATTTAATAATTGGTATCATTTAACAGAGACAACAGATGGACTAAGCTATCTTACATCTGTACTACAGCTTTACAGAATGGCCACTGATGTAGACCTTTTTGGCAATGGAAGACTCTTACAGCACATGTTCACAGTTAAATTAATGGAGGAGACCTCATTGAGTCATCTTTGCTTTCTGATACAACTTGGGAGACTGGATTAATGCTACAGTTATCTGAAGCCCAGTTCTCCTCACTTCACCAGACTCTCAGTGGTCATAACTTTCAGATGCTTTCTTCATATGCTAAACATTTCCCACCCAAGTATCAATAGAAAATGAATAAGAAAGCTTTGCCTGAAAATACATCCCAGCACGTCACATTGGAAGAACATCAGGCGCTGAGATCTAACAAGCATTATAACTGCAAAGACAGTGTAAAATGCTGGTAAAGGACAAGCAATCAATTCCACCCAGCGCTCAACTCTATTCTTGTGGCAATGTTATGCATAGGTCACAAGTGATACAATACAGCATTTCAAATCAAATAAAGCAAGCTCTTTGACAGTCCATGGTGTCCAACCAAGTTGACAAAAGTTTCAGTATCAGAAGTTGCTGACTTAACTGGTTCAGAAAACCACTCTACGTCTCATCAATAATACAAGAAGTGGTTAGGTTCAAAGTAAGGAGTTGCAGATGAATCTACATTTCAATTTAAAATATTATTCTCTAGAAGTCTGGATTTAAATTTCTCTGCACACGCACATTTTATAACCAGGTTTTGCATGGGGAAATGTTTTAAATGACACTCTCGTAGGCCGAGAATTGTATGCCTATTTATGCTGTGAAAGAGCCATGCCATTTGTCTTGAGTACTTGTCTGATGACAAAGATAGGCTAGAAAAGTAACATAATAGATCTAATAAATACTTAACTCTAAAATTGAGGACAGGAAGGAAAAAAAACCATGAGACCACTTTTTTCACCATTTACTGAATGGTGAAAACTTAACTACCAACCTAGAAGACACCAGGAAATCAAATATTAGCAAGCAGAAACACAAGGCAGATCAAACCACATGAAAACATGAGAATATTAAAATCACTAGGCATTTGAAGATATGTGTCACAAATCTTTGCTTAAAAGCAGACAGTAACCCTCTTCTGCATGCACTTTCAGTAGATTTTAGATTTTAGATTTCTTGACATCTGTGATTGTGTAAGAGACTCCGACCATGTTATCCAAATAATTTAAGAGCTGAATTTGAGAATAACTGTCCATCTTCTTTTGAATATAATTGTGTCTCCTGTAACACTCCAAGTTTCAGTTCTTGGCCATTTTTAATTATCAAAATATTGCCATCTGTAGAATAACAATGTAAAAGAGATAATCCATAAGCATTCCTGGACAACTCAGCAGAATCTGGGCTTAGGAAAATATAATAGGTACTAACAAGTACCTGCTATAAGAACATAGTACATTAAAACTAACATAAAGGATGAAAAGAAGAAATAATTCAATGCAAATGAAGAAAGTGACCAATCCCACTGTCTTTATATAGCAATAGCAATAGCAGTAGACTTATATACCGCTTCATAGGCCTTTCAGGCCTCTCTAAGCGGTTTACAGAGAGTCAGCATATTGCCCCCAACAATCTGGGTCCTCATTTTACCCACCTCGGAAGGATGGAAGGCTGAGTCAACCCTGAGCCGGTGAGATTTGAACCGCTGACCTGCTGATCTAGCAGTAGCCTGCAGTGCTGCATTTTAACCACTGCGCCACCTTGGCTCTCATTGTGGCTTTCATTGTGGCTCTTTGCAAAACATATTTTCTCATGTTTTCTCTCTTTTTCTTTTTCTTGTTTCACTTACTCTACAAATTTATGAGATCATCCAGCTATGCAATGCCACCTTGTCTACCACAAACACACTTTAGAAAAAGAAAGTTTTTAATGGAAGGACCAAAATAAATTTGAATGGCAACTGAAATGTAAAAGAAAAAGGAGGACATACGTTTTGGCATATGCCAATTATATATGTGAACATAATGCATATGGTCATGAATTTTCTCATGCTGTTATGCTCCAATTACCTATAAATTATCTCATTTTTTTCAACAAATGCATATTTTATTATATGTAAAGTTTACTTTGAAAAAATGACCTCTAGACGTGGATTGTTGGAAATGAATATTGAGGTCTAGATATTTTGAATGTGAATATGATTATTTGTTGTACAGCTCAGGAAGAAATAATACACAATTTTATAAGGACTTCATTAGCAATGCCTTTGAAATAAAGAAATACAGACCTTTCTGATTATTGCATCTTTTATGTCAAAACCAGAAGATATATAACAATTGTGGGAAATGCCTTGATAAATCACCTCCACTCAAATCAGTCATATACCTTGAAAACCAAATTTTATGGCCATTGTCTTTGAGAGTTTCAGATGGAATTTAGTACATTTTAATGCATTTAATACAGGGGTGAAATTCAGTAGGTTCTGGAGAACCGGTAGCAGAAACTTTGAGTAGTTCGGAAAACTGGCAAATACCACCTCTGGCTAGCCCCAAAGTGGGGTGGGGATGGAGATTTTGCAGTATCCTTCCCCCAGGAGTGTGGAGGGAATGGAGATTTTATAGCATCCTTCCCCTGCCATGCCCACTAAGCCACACCCACAGAACCAGTAGTAAAAAAAAAAATGAATTTCACCACTGAATTAATATATTCCAAAAATAAAGCAGTAACAATGCATACAGCTATAGATGGTAGATATATAGATATACAGATAGATATGCCAGACACAGTCCAACACTGTGCAAGATGTAAGATGTGGTTGGCATTGCATGCAGAAACAGCTGCACAATGAATCAGCTAGATATTCCAAGACATGACAGGAGATTCTTTAGAAGATTCTGGAAAAGAATAGGGTTAAGATCCTGTGGGAGTTCCAGATCCAGACAGACAGAAGATACAAGACAATCAACCAGACACTTTCGTAGTAAACAAGGACCAGAAGACAGATATATTCTTCCACTTATTGCCAGTAAATTCAAGTTGGTCCATTTCCATAACAGGAAGAAAGGAGAAAGTTACATATTGATCACAGAAAAATACTAATCATCTTTTCTGCTTTTGTTTTCTTTCTTTTTAATGAGGAGGTCTCTCTCTCTCTCTCTCTCTCTCTCTCTCTCTCTCTCTCTCTCTCTCTGTGTGTGTGTGTGTGTGTTTATAGGTGTGTATATGTCACATGATGTGACTGTTCCCACAAAGATCTAAATTAGTTTATTTGCTCATTTGCCGTGTGCTCTTAAATGTCAAGACAACATTTTGGTGCCCTGGATTTTCGGGTTCTACTTCAGTACATGCAATTATAGTTATAAAATCCCTAGCAATTATCAAAGAACATTTTATATTTTAATGTTTTTTAAATTATTTATTATTGTCACTTTTAAAATAACAGAAAAAGGGGGAAAAGGCAAAGGAAATGAAATAAAAAATACAAACATGATTTTTAAAAAGACATAATGCTTAAAATAACTGAAAAGAACAGAAAAAATGAATATTTTTCTGTTGTAATGACATATTAGAGTTTTATCTTGTAAGGCTTCTAATGTTTTTCCACTTGTTCTCCAAGGGATTCTGTGGCTACTGATCCATTTGGTTTCAGTTTTGTTTGTTTTTTAAAATAAAAATATAGAGAAAAAGAAAGGAAGAAATTAAAAAGACGTTAGAACTACATAGAATAATGGTTTCCTCTAACATACATGCAAAAAGAATGTAAGATTTTATACCAAATTGGTTATATTTTGCTACTCTTTATTTTCAAATTCTATTTCTTTAGAGAAATAGAGTCAGTATCATATATTCATGTTTTTACAGGTGGAATTTGATCTTTCTTGTTCTTTGGATTGTCCCAATAGTGATTTGTACTGCAAGTCCATTCGTCCATTCATCCATCCATCCATCCTCTATGACTGATTGATGGATGGGACAGTGATGATGTCCAGGGGTGGGATTCAAAATTTTAGCAACTGGTTCTCTGCCTGGTTGCTGGTTGGGCATGACCATGGTGGGTGTGGCCTACTCAACCTCCTGCACCATGGGATGGGTGTTTTCACCCTCCCCAGGCTCCGGAGGCTTTCCTTGAGCTTCCAGGAAGACAAAAAAACAGCCTCCCTTGGGCTCCAGAGGCCCTCTGGAGGCCAGAAACAGGCCCATTTCTGGACTTCCAGAACTTCCAGGAAGTCCATTTTTCACCCTCCGTAGGCCCTGCACTTACCTGGCATCCAGAAATGAACCGTGTGGAGACTACTGGGAGGGGAGGGGTGGTGTGGGTGGGGTCAGCCAGTCCTCGCAACTACCAGTTCAGCGAACCAGATGTAAAATTAGCATCTGGTTCCCCTGAACTGGTCTGAACCGGCTAAATCCCACCCCTGGATGTTACCTAGTTTTGGAAATGAAACATCTGCAAGAGAACAATCAAGCTCAGACATCACCAAGAATCACCTGCCATCCACCCCTCTTTCTGCCTCTGTCTCTTAAACAAAGAAAGAAACTCTTTCAGTTAGCTCCATTGGATAATTATTCCAATGAATTAATCAAATAAACTAGATAGTGCCTCCTTCGAAATTCTTCTCATGAGGCATGGGGCAGAGGGACCGGGGTTAATTCTTGTCAGAGAAGTAAACCATATGATCAGTATAAACATTTCAGCTGCTTATTGAGATGGTGGGTGATCATAGTATATTTTCTTTTGTGTACAATATATAATGGCGCCACCTGCCTTAATAGAAGCTTCTCGGAATATCATCCACCACATTTCACTGAAGAACTACAAGCCTTTTGAGAATGGCACAATAGCGATCCAAGCAATTTAGCCTGCTATTTGATGGAATGCAGTCCCTACCATGATATGGAGAGGGCACCTGTGAATTACGATCTTTGCCAAGTGCCTGTTGACCTCTTTTGTATTCTCAGACACTAACAGCAGAGACGGAAATGCGATCTGCGGAAATATTGGCAAGGGTAGACCAGCAAGATTTTATACGATTAAACCAGCAAGAACTACAATTAAAGTGCTGAAATGAAGGATGGTTGAGGGGAAAACAGGAAAAAAAAATGCATGCAAGAAAATGACTGAAATCACAGTTCCAATGCTGAAAATTATTTTTCCGGATGGCACGTGTGCTGAGAGCATGCTGTAAGCCAATATTAGCACTAAACAGAACTTGGCAAGTAGCTGGGAATCATGGAAGAACAGAGCTGTTATTTATTCTCCTTCGGTCTCTGCATCAGTGAAAGCGTCGGCCGCCTAGCTTCATTGCTGCCATCACCAGCCATATGCGCCTACCAGTAATGTTCTTTCTAGAATAAGGACAATGTTTTACCCTGCCAAGTAAAACAGCCAAACTGCTCCCATATTACAGTTCCAACAATGCGATGCCTGGGAATACCCCAGCAATGTTTGGCTTCTTCACATAGCATGCTGATGCCCACAGTTGCGAGGAGAGTTCTGATCCAACTCTGAAGCAAAAGTAAATCCAGAAAGCCTGGCCCAGCTTCTTGCATGGAAGGAAACCCACACGGCTTCCTCAGAAGAATATGTGTTTGGCACACCTAATAAAGATTGATTACCACTGTGTGTTGGGTCCTCAGCTTGGCAAGTTGGATGGAGGAAAAAGCTACAGCATTATTACTTGGAGGCATTAAAGTCTTGAGCACACACATAGTTTTTCTTGATGCTGTATCATTCACATGATGGTTCTTGACAATGGAGACTTTCTTTCCACCTTCATAGTTGCCAAAATAAGTATTCCCCCTTGTAGGTGTATTTTTGTTTGTTTGTTTTCTTAGTGAAGAATGTCACATTTGTCTCAAAGTTTACTCTGGCCTTGGTGTTTGTTTGTTACTTTAAGCTATGAAGTAAAGAATTAATTTTACCCTTAAAGAACATAACTTGGCCACCAAATGAGAAGGAAGGACTCCCTGGAGAAGAGCCTAATGCTGGGAACAATTGAGGGCAAAAGAAGAAGGGGACGACAGAGAATGAGGGGGCTGGATGGAGTCACCGAAGCACTAGGCGTGAGCTTAAATGGACTCCAGAGGATGGTAGAGGACAGGAAGGCCTGGAGGAATGTTGTCCATGGGGTCGCAATGGGTCAGACACAACTTCGCAACTAACAACAACAAGAACATGTGGCTCCCACTGAAAAATATTCAGAAGCTACAATTAGTTCAGAATACAATGGAAAGTCTTGGACCTTGGATAGCACATGTAATACCATTGTCACTTGAGTTGCACTGTGAAGCGGACCGAGGAAGAATGAGTCAGGAGGCTCCTGAGGTAAGTTAACAGTGCTTTATTAAAACAGATCTGAACAGTAGACAGGCTAGCGGTAGATCAGGATTCCGCCCTGCTTGACAGCTATTTATACGGAACTGTCAAGCAGGGAGGACAATAGGCGCATGTCTGACAGTCCATGCTCAGCCAAGCTGTGCCTTAGCCAATCAGGCACGGCCTGGCTGTTGCTGGCTGTCAGTCATAGCCTTGAGGACTAAAACACCTCTTCCCTCTGAGCAAGGGCACATGTCAATGTGGCGCATGCATACTTGTGAACATAGGTGGGATGGCGGTGGACATGCCCTGAACGCCTCAGTTCAGGAGGCAGCGCCGGAGAGGTAAGACATCCCCGTAGCAGCTCCTCCCCAGAGGGAGTGGAGCTCCGGGTGACCTCACAAAGGCCTAGTCCAGATGGTGGAATCCCAGGAAAAGGTAGGCTGGGTGGTGGTGGTGCAGCCAGAACAGGTGGAGAAATACAAACTGGCTGGCAAGCGGCAAGGGGGCTGGGAAGGCCTGGTAGTGGAAGGCCTAAGCTGGAGGAACTAGGAAATGCAGGGACTTCTTGAGACGGTGTAACAGGTTGCTGGAACATGGCAACTGGGTAGGAGAGGCCAGACTCGGGGAAGGCCTCATGCAGATTTGAGGCTGTGGACTGTGACGGGTCTGGGGCTGGCTGAAAGGCAATGGCGGCCAGCCTCTGCAGGTCAGATGGAGTCGAGGCCTCTGGAGAGTCCACATGGCGCTGCCTTAGTTGGTCCACATGGCGCCGCCACTCGGTGCCATCAGGTAGGTGGACCCTGTAGGGACAGGGACCAGTTATTTTGGTGACGGAGGCAGGCACCCACCGAGGCTTCCCAGTGTAGTTCCTGGCCCAGACCAAGTCTCTCACCCGGAAAGAATGGGAAGGGGCCCCCAGGTTGCCAGGCTGTTCCCCTGAATAGAGCGGGTGCAATCTATCCAGGGTAGTCTGCAGGCGCTGGCCCATCAGTAGCTCCGTGGGGCTCTTCCGCATGATGGGGCAAGGAGTGGAATGCTGGGCCATAAGGTAAGCAGCCACCCTTGCCAGCCAGTTGCCACGGTCCATGCGGCCCAAAGCCTCCTTGGCTGATCGGACCGCCCTCTCTGCCTGGCCATTGCTGGCCAGATGGTAAGGGGCAACTGGCGCGTGGCAGATCCCCTGCATGGCCAGGAATGCCTGGAACGTTATGGATGAGAACTGAAGGCCATTGTCAGACACTATGATGTCCGGCAAGCCGTGGGTGGCGAAGAGTCACCACAAAGCCTGCACCGTACTCTCGGCAGTGGTGGAGGACATGAGGACCAACTCCACCCAGCGAGAGTAGGCATCCACAACCACCAGGAACACCTGGCCATGAAAGGGACCCGCAAAATCAAGGTGTAGCTGGGACCAACGTCCCCTAGGCAACTCCCATTCCCGGGGGGAGGTGGAGCAGAGAGCAGGGCGGGACACCTGGCAGGGCACACACCTCCCCACCCAGCCCTCAATCTCGTCATCCAGGCAGGGCCACCGGACGTAACTCCAGGCGAGCACCTTCATGCACGCGACCCTGGGGTGATCCGCATGGAGATGGGAGAGGATCTGGGGGCGGAGGGAGGGCGGAATGACAACTCTGTTGCCCCACAACAGGCACTTGCAGTGTAGAGACAGCTCTAACTGATGTGTCTTAAAGGGGCGGAACTCCTGAGAGACTCCCCCTGTAGGCCAGCCCCTCAGGACCCATGCCATGACTTGTGAAAGGACAGGGTCGGCTTCAAGTGAGCAGCCATATCAGTGGCTGACAGAGGAAGGTCCAAATCCGCAATGGACAGGACACAGGACTGGGTGTGGGTCAGTGCAGGGGAGGCGGCAGCGGCTAAGGGCAGCTGGTGCCCCAGCTGCTTTCCAGGAAACACACTGGCTGATGATTTAATTCCAGGTGGAGTGCAAAATGTTGGTTATCACCTTTAAAGCCCTTAATGGCATGGATGCAGGATATCTGCTAATGCTGTAAGCTGCCCAGAGTCACTTTGAAATGAGGTAAGTGACAAAATAAATTTAGTAAATAAATAAATCACTGGAATTGTCTTTCCCTAATGAAATTGGCTTGCCCCGTTTGTGCTGGGACAAAGGGCCTACTGAGAATCATTACATCAGTCAAAGAATTTGACTGATCCAGGGATCGAGGAGAAGACCTTTTCCTTCCATAATTCCTTCCCTCTGGAATATCTTGCTGCATGAGATAAAATCCACCCCCTTCAGGAAAGGCCTTAAAATCTGGCTATAACAGCTGGAGAAGCAGTTGGCTGGAGAGGATTGGTACATTAACAGAGCAGGTAACTTCATCTCTCCCCTCCAAATCCCTGTATTTTTAATTTTAATTAAGAGTTGTGGTGGCGCAGTGGTTTGAATACAGTATTGCAGGCTTCTTCTGCTGACTGCAAGTTGGCAGGTCGATTCTCACCAGGCTCAAGGCTGACTCAGCCTTCCATCCTTCTGAGGTGGATAAAATGAGGACCCAAATTGTTGGGGGCAAATATGCTGACTCTGATTAGAAAGGGCTGTAAAACTGATTAGAGATAGCTGTAAAAGCACTATGAAGTGGTATATGAGTCTAAGTGCTATTACTATTGTTTTAATTTTTTGTAATTTTAATCTGTTTTTATATTTATAATGGTAGGATGTTTGTGTGTTTTATTTGGTATAAGCTATTGAGAGCTGCCTTATACCATGAAAGGGGTGGCAAATAAACTTGATAAACAAACAAATAAATAAACAAAAATTATATATCTAGCTCAGTGGACAGAACCTCTCGAAGACTGTATATAGTAGGGGTTTTTTCCTACCAATCTGTGATTTTTAAGGTCATTCATATTTTTTCAAATATTTTAAATATGATGGTTTCTTCTCCAGTCATAAGAACTCAAATTCTCCAAAATCTAGAAAAGGATTTTGATGTTTGTGCATACTTTATGAAAATGTGAATTACTAAACTTGAACTAAATACAAATTCTGTTTTTCACCCACTTCTACTGAATGTTGTTTTGGAGAAAGGGGCCAAATCAAGGTTATAGTGGAAAGTATGAAATGGAGTATCATAGACATGCTTGGTTGATTATCTGAATAGGACCATTCTATAAAGTAGAATTTATATGTGATAGATGAAAGACAGGAGGTATAACTGGGATTTGACATCAGAATTGGGCCTTACAATTTATATAGGAATTAATCCAGCTAATTACAATTATTTCTTCTCTGTGATCGTCTCTTATTGTCCATCTTTGTGTTTGCAAATTCATGAAATATGCTTCATTTCTTCATGATTAAATGCTAGCCACCAGCAAATATGCTTCCATTTGGAATGATATATTCTTTGCTTGGAATTATGATGCCAACTTCCTAATTAACAATTGCTTTTTAATATAGTTGCCCAAGGTTACATTAAAACCTCCTTAGCATTTCCAAATGCTTTTCTCTATATTTTCATCCCACAATAAGAAGTGAATATTTAATTTCCCAGGACAAATAAATATAAAATTAACTATATACATAACCATATTTTTAAAAAGGAAAAGGAAAAAAAATCCACAGGCCTTTTTACTGGCAATTTTCATTTAATGTTTGCGGAGCAATCTGTTTTAGAAACCGGTTTGGCATTTGATGCCAGTCAAGTTAAATAAATTGTACTCCTGACATTCAAGCAGATGTTGGAGATGAAAAATCATAAAAACTGATTGCTCACTTTTGTAACTCATTCCAGACAATAGAGATGACACATTAGAGACGACCAAAACACATCGAAACAGAAACATATTTAATTGATTTGGGGGTCTGCATTATATATGTTCACACTTTCTTGTCTTTATCTTCTCTAGTCATTTTTATTTTAGCATCATGAAAAGTTATCTCATTAAGCAGAAACTACAGTAATTCAAAAGAAACCCAATTGGAGGAAGAAATGCTTGGGTTTATAACATAATTGTGTAAGCTAAAATATTGTTTTGGAACAAGGAGACCACAATTGATGGCATTATTGCATATGAAATCTTTCCGTTGCTGGTTATTTTTCTTTTGGGTGATGTTCAACCTGTTCATTATGAACTCATACAGATTCTTTTAATTGCAGCCAAAATTGCATTGCTAGACAGTGGGAAATGATTAGATCCCCATCTGTTAAGCAACGGTTACAAAGACAACCCTTTGTTATGGAAATAAAGAAGCTTATGAGATATGAGTAGTTCCCCCAGCTATACAATTCTGGATTTTCTGATGTCTGACATCTTTTTGATAGTAGTTTGGATTATGGTTTGCCCATGTTTCATGATAAAATAGGCAACGATTCTGAAAGGTATACATCACTGTATTTTAATAATAATAATAATGAAACTAGCAATAAAGGCCTGGATATTGACAGCTACCAGAATAATAATATTTCAACCTCCCCCCTCCCAATTTTTTTAAAATTAATTGAACATTAACAAAACCAAGTCTATCAGAGAAGATGCTCTTTGGCATCTTATTGCAGAAAAAACAATTACTATCAACCTGCCCTCCATTGAGGACCTGTCAAAAAGAGGGCTGTGAAAATATTTACAGATCCCTCGCATCCTGGACATAAATTGTTTCAACTCCTACCCTCAAAACGATGCTATAGGGCACTGCACAACAAGACAACTAGACATAACAACAGTTTTCCCCCCGAATGCCATCACTCTGCTAAACAAATAATTCCCTCAACACTGTCAAACCATTCACTAAGGCTGCATTACTATTACTATTAGTCTTCTCATTGTTCCTATCACCCATCTCCTTCTACTTACGATTGTATGACTGTAATTTGTTGCTTGTATCCTTGCAATTTATATTTATTTATTTATATATTTATATTTATATTCATATTGATTGTTTCCTGATTGCTTATTTGATGGCTATCATTAAGTGTTGTACCTTATGATTCTTGATGAATGTATCTTGTCTTTTTATGTACACAGAGAGCATCTGCACCAAAGACAAATTCCTTGTGTGTCCAATCACACTTGGCCAGTAAAGAATTCTATTCTATTCTATTCAAGTACATTTTTGGCCTATATAGTATGTTGTCTAAAGCAGTGGTCCCCAACCTTTTTATCGCCGCGGACCAGTCAGCCTTTGATAATTTTACCGTGGCCCGCTGAGCGCGCGCAGGGGTGGGGGGGCGTTGTTCGCGATGAAACATTGATTGTTTATATGTCAGATTGTTTTGATTAAACAACTTTTATTTTATTGTATTTAAACATGCCTTACAAAATAAAATACAATTACATAAATATAAAGTGCAAGGCTACGCTACTAGCGCTGTCTACGCTAGCCCTACGTAGCTGTGCAGGCGCTCTTAGGTTTTTTTCAGGAATCGGCCAGCGCTGAAGCGCTGAAAAGGAATGAGAAGGGCGGCGCTGGACACAGGGGGGCGGTGGGCCGCTGGTGACGTCAGAGTGCCACCAGCGGTCCAGTAACACCCCTTGTGCCAGTTAGCCCTAATTTGCATACAGAAAGAAACTATGGCCCCCGGCCGCTGCAGCGATCATGGCCCCCGGCCGCTGCAGCGATCATGGCCCCCGGCCGCTGCAGCGATCATGGCCCCCGGCCACTGCAGCGATCATGGCCCCCGGCCGCTGCGCGGCCCGGTGCCAGGTACTCCACGGCCCGGCACCGGTCCGCGGACCGGGGGTTGGGGATCACTGGTCTAAAGAATCAATTTTTTCCAAGAGGACTCCTCTTAATAAATCCTAATCTAGTAAATGTCCTGAAAAGATTCAACAGTTATAGCAGTCAAAAACAGTCAAAAACAGATTTGTTTTGGACAAATCTGGGAGTTCTTTGTGTAGGTCAGAAAGCTATCTACCTTGTGGTTTGGGATACATGTTAAGACACAAACTATTTGCTTCATCCTTTAGATTCCCTTCTGATCTTAGTTATTGAATTGTGGAACATTCTTGTGACTTTCTGTGCTTGTTTGGGTTTATTGATGTTTTAAGTAAAGTTGTGCAAAATCTGTCCTGCGATTTCTCAACAGCATTTTTTTCCCACAGAAAAGGGGTGTCAGGTTTTTTAAAAAATTCTCTCCTATCTTATAGTCTGCCCAAGCACTCACGATGACAGCAGCAACTGATGGCTCACATGTGGGAATGCAGAGAACATTGTGATTGTACAAGCTGTCAGCCAGTGGAACAGGATGGCACAACACATGCTAAGTTCTCTTTCACTAGAGGTTTTCCAGGAGAGGCTGGATAGACTTTTGTCAAAGAGGCTTCATGCATTCTGTGCTGAGCCCATATAGTTGGACCCAATCACCATGAAGACCTTCCAGCTCTGTGATTATAGGATTATCTCCTTTTGTGCAAGTTTATTTTTTTTAGTTCTTTAAGCCTTTATTGTTACAATATGATGTTAGTAACAAATACGACTACAGCATAGTCTTGTACTGTGCTGCATATAGGATGCTACTCATAGGCATTTTGCTAGCACTGTTGAGGCATTTATTTTGCCTTGTTACAGAGAGCAATACAAATATTGTTCCCTTCATTTGCGTGAGACACCAGAAATCAACTATGTATAATAGTCAGGGAATGTCATCACTGAGGATATGGATTTGCAAGAGTGGTATGAAAAATCTAACGCTGCACTAATAATTTATATTAGAATTAGAAAAATATTATTGGATCTCTTTGCTGTTCTCTAGTAGTAATTAACACTTCTGCAGTTCAGCTCTAGCAGATGTAATGTATATGCACCAAACACATAGAATCAGGACCAGGGCATATCCAGAGAGTTCATTTTGCATTCTATGAATCTTTACATATGGGGAAAGACTACATCTATTATATCCATGCGTTGATTTATGAAATAGCAATGTTGGTCAAAATTTAGAAGGGAAAAACTAAACAAAAAGGCAGCACGAAGTCTATAGTTTGTAAAGTTGTAAATATTATTGAACAGCATTTCTGGATGTGCAGAGTGTTACTCAATTTACTCGTGGGTTCACTGACATCTCTTCATTCCTCTCATTTATTAATCTACTCCCCCTTTCCCTTCCCTCCCTCCTCTAAGTTGATGTCTTAGAAATGTTTTAGACATTAATTCATTTTTACTGTTTTTATAGATAATGCTTATGCTTTCCTTTTATCATGGTTTCTCATACTTTCTTCTTTTAATCTTTGTATGATGCTGATTGTTCAAATTCACTGGTCAGCGACCATAATAAAAGTATCTACTAATATACCTTCCTTTCCCCTTCCCAGATTTGAGGCTTGTGAAACCTGTTCTTTTCAAAACAGTCTGTACACTGAAGATGCATAACAGTTATTCCTGAAGTTCCTTCAAAAGTTACAATTAAATTACATTGTATTATGTAACAGGATAAAGCAAAATAAGCACAAAACCCCACTACCTTATCCCAAAGCCTTGGAGCATCTTCATGTAAAATTATCCTAGTCCGAAGGCAACTTGGCTTTTCTACTAAAACTATTCCCCACCATAAAACACAAGAGTTTGATTCAGGTTACTCTGTTGAAGCAGTGGTTTTCTGACTCTTCCGGGAGTCTTTCATTTCTTAAAATTTATGGCATTAATTCACCATGCATAGAATGTGAACAGTCTGAAACTCTGGGGACCCATTACCAAGCTCCTACATGACAAGAAACACACAAGCATACAAAGTGTTTCTGAAGGTTGTAAAAATTACCATCCAGTGATGTATATACCTCCTCAATTCAGAAGAGGTATGAAGTGTACCACCAGTTTATTAGTTCTTTTGTTAATTTTCAAAGAAGGGACAAAGAAAATTATGAATGTCACTTTTTATGTTTTTTGAAGTAATGGACATGTAGAAATGAGTACAGGATCATATTTATCTCTACCCTATTTTCCTCAAAATAAGACCTCCCCGGATAATAAGCCAAATTGGACTTTTGAGTGCATGCGCTAAAATAAGCCCTCCCCTAAAACATTTAAACACATGTGCAGTCGGTCCCCATCATTTCTTGGAGAGGAAGGGGAGGACATGGCCCACGTGCCCCATATCCATCCTGCCATCCACGTGGAATGGCCTCGCAGAGGCCGCTCCCGCAAATCCTAACTACAGTGCCCCTTCTCTTAGTGGTGGCCGGAAAAAGAGCATCAGGCCCAGCGACACTAGGGCTGGCAAGAGTGTGCCAGAAACAGATAGAACTTCTGGCCCTCTCTGGATCAGCTGATCCAAGGGCCACTGGCCGAGGTAAAGGGGACTCCAGAATCTCAAAAATAATAAGACCTCCCCGAAAAAAAGGCCAAGTGCTTATTTCAGGGGTCAAAACAAAATAAGACCCTGTCTTATTTGGTGGAAACATGATAATGTCACATTGATTGCCCTACCTTGAACAGTTTATTTGCTTAACCATGACAGTTTACTTGATTGACTAATATTTTGTCATATTAACAAACATTCTTTCATCTTCATTTCCATGTTGTGTTGGAGCTTAGGAGAAGACTAGAAATACACAAGTGAGCACCAGCTTTAAACGTTGGGGTGAGAGGTAAGCTTCATCTCAAATTTAGCCCATCAGGCTTAAATGAGGTATCTGAAAACCCAAAACTAAAGCATTAGGAAAATAGGGGCACAGGGAATGCTACAATTCCTGGGTTGATATTCTATAAGGTTGATTTTTTTTTTGAATGGTGACTTATGACATTGCAGTTGTTTTATGATGTTATTATTTTGTCAGTTGTGGGAATCAGTTCCAAAAGAAGCTGCTATAACAACAAGAATAACAAATAGTTCTTTTATGATGCATTCTATGAGATGCTGCATACGCATTGGTTATATGGAGAGAAATCAGATTTATAACTCTTTTGTCTAATGATGAAAAAAAATCTTTATTGCCTATTCTAATGGGGGAGAGGTAATCAAGATTCCAGGTGGAATCTAAAGGTGATCTCCAAAATAGGATATTTGCAGCATCTATTACTGGTCTTTTTAAGCAGAATATTCCAGGCCTTGAATCTGTGATCTTTTGTATTGAAAAATATGTTCCAGTCACTGAGATGTAATCCTTCAATATACAAAGAAGGAACACTAGAAATAACAGAGTTTACCAAAGGACTACAAATGTCATAGATTATATACTATGTTCACAAAGCTGCATAAATGTTTTGAACAAAAAAAAAACTATTTAAAAAGTTCATATATGTCAGACCTCAGGGTTACACAGCTATGTCTCTTGAGTAATTGAAGGCAAGCAAGTCACAACTGTTTGAAAAACAGTTAGAATTATCCTTGGACACATATATTCACAGTAGAATTTTATTTTCAAGTTTGGTTTAATTATTTATTCTGAACACATACATATCTGCTTTAGATTTCCTTAATTTCCTTTCATGCTTTCGTTAAAATGGGATGAGATTTTATTCTGATTTGAAGACTTAAAATAGATCATATCCTTAGAAAACAATTTCCTTTTTTCATGTGGCTTATTTTTCATAAGAACATTGGAGCCTCTAGAAATCGTTAGGTATCAAATAATGATGGTGGCTGAAATTGATCATTAATTTAAGCAGAGCATCTATGAAATTAGAGATAATAGATCTGTTTCCTGTATAATGTTCAAACATAAAATTCTGAGAAATATGAAGATGTAATTCTGAGATCTGAATAAAGTTTAAAAGAAGAAACATTGTGGAGGGGACTGACTGAAATCGGTAAAAAAAATATGATTTTGTATGACAGTGAAAGTTTGTTATGGGAGGAATATGTTTTATATTGAGGCGAGAGAGAGAGAGAGAAAGACAAAGAGTTAAAGGAAAAAAGAGAGAGAAAAAGAAAGAGAAATGGAAGAAAGATAATTTTGAACGGATCAAACAAACAGGTTCTGCACATCAGTTCTATAATTATACAATATCATTCTCCATCCACACTTATGAGAGCAACTACTGTGTGTCCTTTCAGCAGGATACTAATAATATAATGCAAATAATTTTACATCACCTGAATATATATATATATAACATCTCTTTTTGATATTAATAGTTGTTTTGCTCTTTCATTAACACATCTGCCTCTTTTAATGTCACAGCAGCACCTCTGTATTCTAAAATCTTGAGACTGCAAACGTCTCTCATACCTACACACACACACACTTTTTAAGGACACTGTTGATTTTAATATGATTAAATGCACAGCTGTAACTCTGAATGGGTGGAAGATCTAAGGCTATACAAATATTACATAATAAAATAAAGGATGTAGTAACGAGTAATGCAGTTTACATTTACTGTGTGAATTGAAGTAATTACTAAGAAAATAAATGGTCTCTTTCTATTTTTTTTCTTTAATGCCCCCACCCTGCCTTGTTTCATTTTCAGTCTAACTACTAATTTAGGCTTTGAGGTGCTGTAGCATAACTGTTCAATATTAAAGTAAATACATAACACATTTAGGATTGACTGAAAATGTCTAGGATGGACAAAAGCTTAGCAAACTAATTTGGAGGAAAACATATTTATCTGCACAAATTTCTATAGCTTGACATTTTACAATTCACTTCAAAGCTGTTGAAACAGCTTAGCAAAACTTCTCCTTATGGACTCTCTGATTTTTTTCATATGCTGTTGAATTACTCCTGGGGTGGACAAGGCTGCTTAAATAATAATGAAAAATACAATTAATATTGAAGCAAGTGCCTCAAATAACTATGATAAATCTAAAGATGTTTGCAATTTGAAATGATGGCAAATATCACAAAATTAGATGATGTATTATAATGGATCTATCTTTGCAACTAAATACACGTCAAAGAAAAGAAATAGATAAATGCAAGGAAGGGAGGGAGGGAAGGAGGAAGGAAGGAAGGAAGAAGGAAGGAAGGAAGGAAGGAAGGAAGGAAGGAAGGAAGGAAGGAAGGAAGGAAGGAGAAAGATTGAAAATTTGTAGAAGTAACAGTCTTACTTGGTAACCATGAGGAATTCATTTCAACTGCAATGGCAATTTGTTTCATAATATGATTAAGATTTAAGATTTAGTTTATTTGTATGCCGCCCTTCTCCGGGAGGGACTCAATATGGGCTCCATCATTAAGAAGATAGGATTAACCACTGCTGTCAATCCCATCCATTATGAAACTTGCAACAGGTGTCTGAACTATGATTGTAGGACATATTTGAGAGGAATTTTAAAAAGCTTGAGGATTTATACAATAACACGAATCTTGTAATTTGGGCTCTGAAAAACAGCAATTAGTAAACATTGGTTCAACAATGGGCATTAAGTGCCAACTCATTCTAATCCAGCTTCAACTACTAGGCCGTTTTCAACTCCATGAATACCACAATACAACCACCAAATCTTGAAGTTACAGACCCTTGAATTTAAAAATATTTTCCCTCTATACTTCAATCAGTTAAAATGTTACTGATTCTTTTTGACACTGATGTTATATATCTATTCAGCATCAGTAGTCAATCAACGATCCCCCAAAATCAACTCTTGATCTTTCAAGGACACCTGAAGCTTAGTCCAGGACAGCGATATCTCCCAAATCATGAAATCCAACTGCTAGTATAAACATCTTTGACAATATCGTGTTTTCTGTGTTTAGTTTCCATTTGTGCCCTTCTATCAGTACTCAAATGTCAGTGTCATTCAAATGTAATCTTCAAGCAGTTAGCAGATACCACAATTATCTCTGAGGATGTTAGAACAGCAAGAGCATGACTAAATGGAGCATCCTTCAAAATGCCAAACCCGGGTTTCAGATCTAATTAACTTTGTACAAATGTTGTAGGTAAACTAGTGTAGCTAAATGCCTTTGATAAGATTTCTTGTCTAAATTGTTTTCTGTGAATATTACCCTGTACGAATTTCTCCCGCTGTGTTTTACTGAGAGTTGTTTAGAGATATTTTCTAATGTTTTTCTACTGCTAAATCTTCTGCACCTTCTGAACCCAGTAAAGTTAGTGGACACAGGGATGTTATTCAGCCGTTCTGCTAACAGTTCTCAAAATTGGAAAGAAATTTCATCATTTTGCCATGTTAAAACAGAGGACTACCTGCCTTTTTCTGCTCAACAGAAAACACCAATTTGTGATAAAGTTTTAAACGAGTACATTTATAGTCATAAAACAGGAGAAAGAAAGGCATGGCCTCTTGTGGGCAGAATAGCAAGTCACTATTCTCAATTTTTCACCTGAAATGAATCATTATGGTGCTGCAGCAAACACACAGGCAAACATCGACAAACGCACACAGAAGCACATAGGATGCTCTAGAGAGGACAAAGATCAATAGGATTTCATTTTTTTCCTGGTAATGGAAAATACTTGAAACGTTATCAAAAACTTCAGAAAAATGACAAGTTGACCTGACTTTACAAATTCCATCACATACTAGCTTTTATATGAATATAAACACTTGAGTTTGAAAACTAAAGTATTAGAATATAGACTTCAATTATCCTTAATTATTAAAGACAGAACTTCTCTTTAGATTTATGTTCTTAGGAAATAAACTCTCTCTTCTCCATCCCCCTCTTCCCCTACTTTTCCTTCTTTCTCTCCCTCTCTCCCTCTCCTCCTTCCTCCCTTCTCCTTTCTTCCTCTCCCTCTCTCCCTCCCTCCCTCCCCCTTTCTTCCTCTCCCTCTCTTTCTTTCCCTCTCTCCCTGTCTCCCTCTCTCACCCCTTCTCTCATCTCTAACTATGTCTCCTTTCTTCCTTTTCTTTGGTTGCTACTCCAAAATATGCTTTCCTTTCCTAAAACAAACCATCAGTCCCAATTGTAATCCAGGAGTATTAGCTTCTCTTACAGCTGATCCCAGATCTATTATGTGCGATTCCAAATGTCTCTTCCACACATCTATTCTCTTCTTGGTATCATAGCTTAAAATATAAAAGTATGTTTCTGAAATGACAATTTATCAGATTCAAATCACTGAAGTTGAAAATGGACTTGAATGTATTTTGACTGGAATGTCACGTGGCAAAGGACATTAAACTTGAAGACAGTTATTAGCAACTTTAATATCAATGTGCCTTTCAGAAAGAACTGTTCTGACCAAGACGCCATAGGTAATGTATGCATTGTGCATTACTTAATGGCTTTTGCTCAATATGAGTGTGTAAAGATTGATTTAGACTTGCACGGAACTGCGTGTAGTGTTGACCCAAATCTACATCGCAATGAGGTTGATGGGTAAGCATAGATTGCAGATGGTTGCAGACAAGAAAACACACACATCTCCCAAATTAACACATTGTGTGGCGATATACTTTCTGTATATATGAGGTCCTCAAACTTGGCCACTTTAAGACTTGTGGACTTCAACTCCCAGAATTCTGCAGCCCGAGAATTCTGAGAGTTGAAATCCACAGGTCTTAAAGTTGCACAGTTTGGGGACCTCTGCCATATGTTAACTGGTTGATTTGACTTCCTGTTCAGAGGCTCTCTGCTCTTCATTGTTTGTGTGCCCCCTAGCACACAACATGAACACTTGCAGAAGCATAAATGCAACAGCTATGCAACCATCTCTGATTGACAGGTGCATACCATTCCTGATGTGAAGTGATGCTGAAGACTAACTGAAGTTTAAGGGCCCCAAATTAAATAGTACGACCACCCCATAGCGAAATAGTAAGTCAATATTTCTCTTTATTTATTTACTACATTTATTATCTGTCCATCTCATGGTCATGCAACTCAGGGTGGCTTACAATCCGATAGAACAATATTATAAAAGATTAAAACCATTCAAACGGTAAGAAAGTAAAAACATTAACATTAATTTTAAAAAGATAAGATAAGCATCAGAGAGAATATACAATCAGGAGGTGGAATCTTCTACCTAATCTCCATCACTTTCATCTCCTTTTTATAATAAAAATGAATTCCACTACATCTTCAGCTTTTTTTAAAAACAAAATTGTAATAAAAGATTTGTAGCTGAAAATTTTTTACTTGCAATGAGTATGCACGATTCTTTTTATTTTTAAAAAAAATAAACACTGTGGCACTTTCTTCTCTTTGCATTTATAATCCCAATGGAGAGCAGATTGTTGCATTACCTGGAGTAAAAGTAATTCAGAAGGACATGTATTTTAGGTACTATTTTATTTAGCTTTATTTGGACACCTTTGGCTATTACCAAGCACTGTTAGAACAGGAGAATGAAACCGAAATGAATTTATTTAATGGAAATGTTACTGAAAACAGCATGAATTAATAAAGGATGTTTATACAAGAATAACAAGACATTAGATTACTGCAGTAGGAAGAAGTTTAATGTAATCGAGATTTAATTTGGAACTACCTATCAGTGGAGAAAATAATATTCTGTCTTTCAATTAATAAACAATTCTGATACTAGGAGAAGAAGAAAAAGGAGTAGGAGCAAGATGGTGGTGGTGAGGAGTATATATATTTTAACAGCTTACCAAATGCTTTTTTTCACATTTGCAATGCAAGAATCAGAAGGCAAAACAGTATGTAAATAAAATAATATGCATCATTGTGTGTGTGTGTGTGTGTGTGTGTGTGTGTGTGTATGTATGTATGTATGTATGTATGTATGTATGTATGTATGTAGATAGATAGATAGATAGATAGATAGATAGATAGATAGATAGATAGATAGATAATCCATATTGAGCTTTATGTAAACCTAGGGTTACCACCTCCAAATTAATTGTGCCCTCCTACATCAAAAGTGTACCTTATTTTGTTGCCATTATTCTTCCTTAGTACAATTTTGAATATAGTTTGAATTCCATCACACTAGTGATGTCAAGGGACGCGGTGGCTCAGTGGCTAAGACTCTGAGCTTGTCGATCAGAAAGGTTGGCAGTTCAAATCCCTAGTACCATGTAACAGAGTGAGCTCCCGTTACTTGTCCCAGCTTCTGCCAACCTAGCAATTAGAAAGCACATAAAAATGCAAGTAGAAAAATAGGGACCACCTTTGGTGGGAAGGTAACAGTGCTCCATGTGCCTTTGGTATTTAGTCATGCCGGCCACATGATCATGGAGACATATTTGGACAGTGCTGGCTCTTTGGCTTCGAAACGGATATGAGCACCACCCCTAGAGTTGGGAATGACTAGCACATATGTGTGGCGGGGGACATTTACCTTTAGTGATGTCAGGGACCCTAGAAATCCTAAGCTTCTAAGATTCCTGTCTGTGAGGGAGATGGGCAGTTCTTAAATATGATAAATTTTAAAATGAATAAATAAATAAAATAAGTCCTATCAGTTTGTTGCTGTCTTGGTAGTGTTCCAGGTCCTAGATCATACATTTACCACAACAGGCCATGGGTAAATGAATAAGGGACAAGCTTAAGGAAGACAATTTCAGAGTGGTTTTCTACACCAGAGAATAAATGTCACATCTTGGTGCTTAAATCCGATTCTGGAATGGAATGTAGTCTGGATTCCCAGGTAGGAGGGAGTGCACTCCAAAGAGCAAGAAACAAATTGGCTGTGATAGTTTGTGTGAGAAAAAGAAGATTAAGACAGTTCCTCCCTAATAGTTCCCAGAGTACATGCTTTATGGAAACACTGGCATGCTTTAAGTTGGCAAGATTCTGTCCATGGATAAGGAACATTAAAGAAATTTGCTTGGAATAATCACAACATGTGTTTTGGGATGTTGGAGCATAATAGATTTAGGCCATTGATTTGAATTCTGAATTGACTTATTTTGGTAAAAATTTTGAGCGGCCTTGAGAAAGGCGGTTTCAGAAAATGGAGTCTCTGTGCTAGTGTGATAAAATGGGTAGCAGATCTTGGAAATACAGAAGAGATAGCAATGCAGTTCACAAAGGAAACAGAAGAGATTTGTGACTCTAACAAAGGGTATGGAAGATGTACAAAAGGTGTACAAAAGATGTACAAATCACATTAGTTACTGTAAGCTATGCAGGATAATTATTTTGGGAGCCTTTTAAGATTACATGTCCCTACTAGCAGTAAAGATAAGATTCAGAAATACAAGTAGCTCTTGTTTCTTGAATTTGCCAGCCTTATAAGACTTGCAGTGGGTGGGTGTGTTTGAACTTTGTTTTGGGGAGATCCCAATTTTGGTGGCCTTTTGGAAAGGCCTGAAGATTGAATTTTCCCATCTGACCTGGGGATGAGAGGGAATTCTGGGGCCCATAAAATGGTACTACTGTTTATGAATTACTGCGCTCACCTGCTGACTTCATTGTATAGTTTCAATTGTTTTAACATTTTGTATAGTTTTCAGATTGTTTTATTTTGTGTTTTGTTTTGTAGTGTTTACATATTCATTGTCCAGAGCTGAGAGCTTATGCACTCAAGGTTCTGCACAAAAGATGAATCATAACAGTGATGCAACTTTAGCTGTATTAATGTGTGTGCATCTATGAAACATTAACATGGAAGAAAAAAATCATTTGTGAAAATCAACTTGCTGAATGCAAAATGTCCTTGAAAATTTATTCTGTGCTATTAAGAGCATAACTGTTTTCTGTGAAATCTGGAATGTGGAGCATTTCCTTCTTTGCAGTTTTAGTTGTACCTCCCTTTGTGTTTTAATTCACAGGGAGCTTCATGCCTTTTAAAAAAAATAATGATTATGCTGAGCATATTGTGGAAAGTTAACCATTCTACTGGCTCCATTTGTTCAAAAGAGTAAAGCCCTTCCAGGCATTCATTTCTTTCAGACAATTAGAACTGTTATAAAAGAAAGAGAAGCATTTTCCTTCTGCAGCTCTTTTCTCCTCATCATGTTAGAAGCCTCATCTCTGCAACATGGATTCTTTTTCTTATATCAATTTTCCATACCACACAAAGCCTCTGGCCTTTTTTAAAAACACCCATCCTAAATCATGCTAGCAAATTCCAGCTGTGTAATTTTTTTTCCAGCATGAGAAAGTGGAAAAACAACAGAAAAACAAATATGAAATCTGGAAAGTTATTGCAACTGTCAAATTGATCTTTGGGGGCCTTTGGCGCTTAGTCATGGCAGCCACTTGACCACAGAGATGTCTTCAGACAGTGCTGGATCTTTGGCTTTGAAATGGAGATGAGCACCGCCCCCTAGAGTCGGGAATGACTAGCACATATTTACAAGCGGAATCTTTACCTTTAATATTTTAGAACAGATTGCTAAATTTAGCCTAGACATTTTTTTTGTATTATAAATAGAATTTTGAATGGATTTCACCCATTACGTTAAACAAACCATCTCTACTGATGTCACATGGGCTTCCCATAACTACATTGCTTAGCTTGGCTTTGAGTTCTGAAAAACAAAGGAGTGATTTTTTTTCTGATCTCACACTGATTTTTAGATTGAAGCAGAGCCAAATTTCAGCAGAGAGGCTGAAGACATACAACAGCAGAACAATGTTTTGTTTTTGAGATCTGCTTTCTGTTGTTCAATATTTCCAGGCTTTAATGGTGACTGTAAATTTTTTTTCTCTCTATCATAAAAATTGGGTGTCATCCAATGAAAATGATGTTATGTTGTTGGGTGTCATCCAATGAAAATGATGTTATGTTGATGCAGATTATATATATATATATATATATATATATATATATATATATATATATATATATATATATATATATATATATATATATATATATATATATATATATATATATATATATATATATATATATATATATAATATCTTCCTTTACACAGCTAATGGAATTCATAGTCTGTCTTGATGGGCCTGGGGATATAAAATTGGATTAGGCCACCATATTTACAGATATTGTGGTAATATAAATTTTCAATTGAACTATCTAAGAGGCAACAACAATTCTTTCAATTCTCTCATCTGGCATCTCATAATCCATTGAGAAAATGGGACATTATTCAAAATGAGGGATGAGTCTCATGGGGGCTATAAGCCAATATCTGACCCTTGATCAAATTGTAGAGACCCCAGTCTGGTGGTCTGGGTTGTGCCCAAATTACCCTTTATCCACTCTAGTGATATGATGCCCAGAAAAGTACTATGGAAGCAATATGACATCCAGTAAAAAAACAGTAATATTAGATGGATATACGACCTTCCTTCCTTCCTTCCTTCCTTCCTTCCTTCCTTCCTTCCTTCCTTCCTTCCTTCCTTCCTCCCTCTCCCTTCCCCTCCCTCCCCTCCCTTCTCTTCCCTTTCTTCCTTTCCTCCTTCCCTTCCTTCCATATGGTTTGTGTTTGGCCATGCAAACACATACCCATACCTCTGCCTTATAAAGGTACCTTACAATATTTATAGGACACATATTGGACAGTCCAAAATCTATCTGTATGTCTGTTTTATCAAACATGTACAAAATAACAAGTATAGGTATGAACATCAGCATGACCAAAGGAAGTAAACAGAGATAAATGAGAACAGTAGGACAGGGACAGTAGGCACGCTGGTGTACTTATTCATGCCCCCTTTATGGACCTCTTAAGAATGGGATGAGGTCCACGACAGACAGCTTGAGATTGAAGCTGTGAGAGTTTGAGGCTGTAACAGCAGAGTTGGGTAGAGCATTCCAGGCGTTGACCCCTCTGTTGCTGAAGTTGTATTTTCTGCAATCAAGTTTGGAGTGGTTTACCTTGAGTTTGTATCAATTGTTTGCTCGTGTATTATTGTAATTGAAGCTGAAGAACTCGTTGACAGGCAAGATGTTGTAGCAGACAATTTTGTGCACTATTAGTATTTTCAGTATTTCAGTATTTATTGTCACTTATAGGCCGCCCTTTTCCCTGAGGGGACTCAGGGCGGCTTACAACTCATGGGAAGGGAGTGCAAGACAGAACGTAAAATAATATGTGGATACAAATAAAAATAGCAATAAAACACAACATTCATTCAACATTCGGGTGGGGTGTATGAAGATCTTATCCCCAGGCCTGACGGGATAGCCAGATCTTGAGGGCTGTGCGGAAGCTCTGGACTGTGGTGAGGGTGCGAATCTCTATGGGGAGATCGTTCCAAAGGGTCGGAGCTGCTACTGAGAAGGCTCTCCTGAGAATGCTTAGGTTGGACCACAGGTGGCACAGTTCTAGGTTCTCCAAGCCCAAAATTTCAGGCCTGGTGGCATAGGGAATATGGCTGCAACACATATCTCACAACTATAATGTTTGATTTTTCAAAGCAAAGGGTCACAGATCTTGAAGAAGTTGCCCTGAACGAGTGCTTTTCTCAGAGTAGTATTGTTTGCGCAGTGCACAAATATGCTGAAGGATACATATATCTCTGATGGAATGCAAATTTAGCCAAATCACAATTAGTGGGAAGGAAAACCCACTCTTCGTTCTGTATCCCATATACATTCCAAGTTCCTGTCATTTTCATCCTTCAGCACTGCTGTTACAGATTCCTGCTCACTGCTAAAAAAAAAAGGTAGCAGGTGTGCAATCAAAATTGTTAATGTATTTGCAATGGATCTCATATACTTTAAAAGCAGGTAATTAGAATTATCCACAGATACTTTGAAGCCATGAATAATTCATTCCCTGCACATCAATAAAATAATTATTGCATATTATCATTCTTAGCTTTGTACTCCAATATCACGCTCACGCTTGTCACTGTCAAGGTAATGTGCCCATTTATTTATTTATTTTACCTCAGGAATTTAAGAAATCCAAAAAAGAGTAAATAAGGTTTAGTTCAGGCCCATTTAAAACATATATGCTGCATTCTATGGGAGGAGGAGCAGGGACTTACAACCTTCAGCAATAAAAGAAACATTTTCACCCAGTCTCCACTTTCTATGTCTTCCATATCGTAAAAAAACAAAGCAAAATAATAATAATAATATGCACCCATATTTATTATTGTTTCCTGCTCTTTTCAAACTGGTCTGTGACCACCTATTTTTGATGTTTTTCCACTTTTTTTTTTAATGTACAGCATATTTGCTGTATACATTTTAGTAATAGGAAGTCTCTCCTGAAATGGAGATGTTAAGGGTAAATCATGCTATAGAATAGAATAGAATAGAATAGAATTCTTGATTGGCCAAGTGTGAT